>NW_011499881.1:144490-259046 GCF_000495115.2 Populus euphratica
TTTTTTTTTACAGATTGATTTTTTCAGTTATTTTTTTAATTTTTTCAATTTAATTAGTATTCTAATTTTTTACTTATCCTAGTGTATATATTATTCCAACATCCAAGCACATGCTTAGCTAACATGGAAATAAATGTTTTCTTTTTGCTTCCAATCCATTCCCGACGTTATTGTCATTATTATTATTATTATTATTATTATTATTAACAAACAAATAAAGAAATAATAAATTCGTAAGAGTATGAATGTGTGGCTATCCCTGTAGCCCGCGTGCGGAGCTTTAAGTAAATTACGGAGAAAGGGGAAAGCTCAAAGCAGCTTTGAAAACAAGGAGCGACTCACATGGGAAGTCCGTACTGTCTGTCAGTCAGTCAGGCAGTCAAGTAGCCATAGCCGTCTTTTTCGCTTCTTTTATATCCATCACATCATCCTGGCTCGGGAGCCCCATGCACGCACGTTCTCCCATGTGACCTTTGTTCCCTTACATCCTCCACCGCTCGGCCCTGCAATTCCCTTGTCTTACCCTCATATCCATCACCTTCAGAGTGTTTGGGCACGTCTTCTATTATATATATATATATATATAAAATGTAATTTTTTATTTTTTAAATGATTTTGATATGTTAATATTTAAAAAAAAAAAAATTATTTGAATTTATTTTTATGCCACCACTACCATAACATCAAACCTCTACCCTATTTAAGATATGTTTTGTTTTTTATATTTTTTAAAATGCTTGAATTTTTTTATTTTTTAATATTTTATAATTTTAATGTATGAATATTAAAAATATATTTTTTAAAATTTTATTAAATCTTAAAGGAGGAAAAAAAAGAAAGAAAGAAACACCGAATGGGGTATCATAATTAGCTTATAAAAGCTCTCTCTTGCAAGCAACTTCGGTGGGCTGATCTTACGTTAGTTTGATTGAAGACAAGGCCTAACTTAACATGGGTCTCTGCTCTCTCCCTCTCAATGCTGCAGCCCGGCATATCTCTCACAGCCATTAGCTTTTCAAGTTAAACTTCCATGGGTCACTTGGCGGACCTGTTGTATTCCGTGTTATTAAACACGTGGGTCACCCCGAGATTTAATCTAATTTAGATTAAGAAAATGATAATTAATTGATACAGTCAAATTTAAATGATTTAAATATTAATTTATTTACACAGTCAAAACTCAATTTGATGTTTTGTACTTTTCTTTCAAAACAATGTTTTTTAATTTTTTTTTCTTAAAATTAAAACATCTTTTTAATTAAACGAGGTTAATGTAGATCAACACAATGGCTCGGGTCATCTATCTAACTGTATTTAATACTTTTTTTATATTGCTTTTCATGCAAAAATTATAATTCTATTTTTATCCACAAACTATCTAATTGTTCATTATCTAACATGTCCATATTAACATTTCCATACTGGATAAGATCCTTGTTCATTATGAAGCTGTCTGAGAATATTTAAAAATTATGTATTTAATTATGATGCCCAATGCACAAAACCCAAAGAAAAGGGTTGAAAATATAAATAAAAAAACTTTAAATATCCCACTATACAACAGCTAACAACATAATGTAACATCTAGATTATAAGTCAGGAAAATTAATATGGATCAATTATTTAAAAAATAATAATTTAATTTTTTTTTTTTTAAATCAAGAAATTTAAATGAATCAGATCAAAATCAAAACTCAAATTGAATTATATGAGTTGACATGACCGTATTTTTAAATCAACTTGCCAGGTACCATATGAAACAATAGATGATTAGATGCCCATTCTTGAATGATGGGGGGGCTGTCTTGTAGACCCCAATCTGGGCCAAAACCAAACTGTTCTAGATATTGATCACGGCCCACCAAGGCCCACGTATCTTCGAGCTCGACTGGGCACTGAACTGAAGCTCTTTTTTGGAAGGCTGATGGACTCTTGGTTCATTTCTATGGCAAGCAGTCATGTAAACAAAAAGAAAGCATGCGAAAAACAGAAAGGAAACTCTGCTAGCAGTCTGATAATTTATCAGACAGCGCCGGCACGGTCAGCCTACAGAAAAGGATGCAGAAGGAATTCATGCTATTCACCCCTTGCAATTCATTGTTTATTTTCTTTTTCAAAACAGTCTGTTTCGTTGCCCATATAGAGCGTATCGGCTGTGAAACTTCAAGAAAGACAGAACACTGATAGAGAGCTCTCATACATCACACCAGCCACAGCTACCTATCCCGCCCATGAATCTTACACATCTTGCTGATATCGCTTCTCAACTGCAATACCATTTCTGTACAACCAACATGCCTTGGAGAACCTCAACGAGTATGGAATAGATTTGCATCACCTCCGACATGTATGTGAAGGCGCTATTGGTTGAAGTGCTGCTTCGAAGCAGCTTCAAGCTGTTCTCTGTGTTCATCATAACAGGTGAAAACTATACCTGTCAATCTAGGCCAAATTGAGATAATGCCATCATGACTGAACATCTCTTCGATCACTCTCTTTTGGCTTGATAATCCTGGAGTATAGTTGATTTGGAAAAACATATGCAGTGAGCAAATGAGAAACAATAATTCCCTAACATGACAGGAAAAAAAAGTTGCTCGCTAAGGGAAACAATAACTCCGGCATCAAACCCAACACACACCACAAAAAAAAATAAAAAAAATACACACTCCTTTTCCCAAAGAGTAACTTATAACTTGTTTCCTGTATTGAAAATATGAAATTAATTAATTAGTCCTTTTAGTATTAGAATTGATTAAATAGTCCTCTAAACAATATTGACCATTCTCAATTTAGTAGTTTTTTGCTCAAAGAATGCCTCCTTGCCTAATTAAATACCTCATCTTCCCAGCTATTTTCTTTGTTCTTTTTTCTAAGAAAAATAAAAAAGAATTGGAAATGGACATGCAAATGACAGGCGACATAAATTATAAAAAAAGAGTATAGGGATCAAACACAAGTTTTCTACACCATGAAACTAGTTAACAAGTTTTGTCACGCTACAGGGACTTGAGTTATAATTTAATCTTTTGCAAATGCCATGAACTAATCCGACACATTCATAACCACACCTAAGGATATCAAGAGGGTGAATTCACAACTAGCTTGCAGTTTTCTGCTCAACGTTTCCAGACAATAATATCATGAAGAGCATGACAAAATGAACATGCATGCATGAAACAGGATGCGGACATAATGTAGGACTCAGGGCAAAAGCACTACCTAATTTTCCTATAATTTAAATAATGTGCCTACATGGTCAATCAGTTAACGATGAAGATGTCAATTCTATATTAAAAAGTGCAGCTACCATTCTACTTTTGCTTATTGTTATGTAGTTCATCCCTTGCACAAACCTCAGTAGGAGCGGAAACTTCACTTTTTTCTACTATGGAATTTGTTTCCCCATCTTGCTTCTGGTCCTGGCCAGATAGATCACCATTTACAACCTTAGGAGCAGAGGAATCATGAATAGCTGCTGTAGATGCGTCATCAATTACAGCAGCACCAACTGGACTGTTTCCATTTCCTCTGATAAATGAACTGCTGCTGTGCTCTTTATTTTCCATTTGACTTCCTCTACCCGCAGCCTCTTCAGCTGTCCTCTCCTCTTCTTCTCTTTGTTGCCTTCTCCTTGCCTCTTGTTCCTTTAATTGCTTGAATCTGAATGACAGTATATTTAGACCATGATACAGAAACTGGGATGAAGAAGTAAGAAAGGAAAGGTTAGTGATTACAGACCTTTCACCAGGACGCGACCCTTTTGGCATCAGCTTTTCTTCTTGCCTGGTCTTAGTTTGTATGGAATTTAATTCAGAGATAGGTGTCTGAACCTGCAGTTGGTCCTCTTTAACAATATCATTACTGAACTTCGTCACAGGATTTTTTGCACCCCCTAACTTTTGAAGCCACACCTGTTGTATTGTGCTTAATATGTTATTTGTGAGCCTGCAAAAAATTAAACAAAAATTTCAGGAAAATATAGGAAGAATAGTGGCGGAAAAAACCATTTTCAATCACAACGTCTCCAAGACTCTAAATGAGATAATGTGGTGTTCACATAATTGCAAGGTTGCTCACCAATAAAGGCTTAGACCAGAAGGAACTGAAAGAGAAAAGTAACCGATCATTAATGGAAGGAACTTTGTTATTGCTTGAGAATTCTTCACACTTGGATCATCGCTCTGAAAGCAGTAACACGTTAAAATTTGCAGTGTCATCTAAAACCAAATAAAAAGAGTGACCAATTATGACAGCATTCAAACACAAAACTTTTAGCACTTCATCAAAACACATGACACAGCTTTTAGGCTTTAGGACAAAGGGTCAGCATTCTCTCCCTGCAGCCTTAGGCCTTAGCAAAAAGGGCTGGCACATGTACTAGTTTCCTCAAAGTAAGCAGAACAAAGCACTCAGCATCACAAATTCACTTCAGTTCTTGGCCAGACAAGTTCTCACTACTCTGTCTCTTCTTGCATAACAAAATTGACTGCATCAATATTAGTTATACACTCCTATATGGTATATCTTGTCAATTTCTGTCACACTTCACTTCAGATCTATGCATACACATAGCATGTATTTAGGGTCGCGCATGAAATGGACAAGTGATGCACTTCAGTCATGTAACTATTGATGGCCGCAGTATAGGCATTTGCGGACTCAACATGCACTGTGCTATGAGTTTTCAGTTGCAAAAAAGGCCAAAAAGGATACGCTTTGCTTCACTGCAAGGCATAGCCTCTGAGAGAGCAGAGCACGAGGAAAAAATGTTTTGAACCAGTTAAAAGAGCAATCACTTAAACTAATCAGGATTATGCAGACATGAGCAAATCTAAACTTGGGTAGCAATGGACCTGTGATGATTGCATAATCTGGACGGACATGTATTGCAAGACAACCAACATGGCAGGCAAAACAAGATATGCCACAGTATCTGACCATCCAAGGGGTGGCTGTCCATCCTGAGAAAAACAAAAAAGAAGTAATAAACAACAAGCTCCACAGCATGCCTCAAAGCCTAATAACAAAAAGAAAAAAATCCGAAATAGAATGAAGCAGGAAAAAAAAAACTGCAATCAGCATATCCTAACCGCCATCAACATGAAGACACTTGATTAAAATGCAAGTTCACATTTATGAGTAAGGAGAGTAATAAAAAAGAATTGAAATCCTTTAAGTTGTGATGAAATACTGTTCAGCTTATCTCATCTCTCAGAGAGCAGGATGATTCACAAAAAAGCTTCCCAAGTCTTGTATAGAGTATGATCAGATCAACACAAAGTTCGATCAGAAACCCATGCTAATCAATAGCACTGGAAAACTGAATTAAGGCACTCACTACAAAAGGGAAAAGCCAAGAGATTCCGCTGCCATTTTGACGTTCAGCAATTGTAGTTGGACCGGCCAGAGAGGGTATCCAAAAGAAACCTTCTGTGAGGAGTCCCTTGATATTAGACACAGAAATTAATTTAGAGAAGAAAGATAAATAATATCCATAAAACTAAAAGCTAAAGCAAGTATACTTTTTTATGAAGTGGGAAAATTAACATGGAAGGAATGTTACCTCATTTGCTACATTTGAAAGGGCTCTATAGAGTCCAATCCACACTGGAATTGTGGCAAGTGTAGGGAGACATCCTAGCACAAAGTGGTAAGAATATTGAAAACACTTTTAACTAAGCAGGGCAAAGGAAAGCTTAAATCATGCTACAAAGCAGAAAAAAAAAATCTTATAAAAAAGAGAGAATTAAAGCTACAACAAACTGTGTAACAGAAGTACCTGCTAGTGGGTTTATGCCAGCTAGCTTATACAACCGAGCAGTCTCAAGTTGAATCCTCTCCTGGAGGTAAACAAATGAATCGAACTAGGTCAGCGAAATGACACAAGCAACAAGCTCTGATAAATGGTTCCCATTGCCCTATTTTTATAAGAGAAAAGGAATGTCAGATAGACCTGATCACCAGCATAGAGCTGTTGAACAGCCTTAATTTGCGGTTGCAAAGATCGCATAGCCATAGCAGATTCCACCTGCCCACCACAGCCACATCTTACACATTTGAGCATAATAAACACTGACATGCATAAAAATTGCTTCAAAAAGGAGAAAGAAAACGAACCTGTTTCTTACTCAAAGGAAATGTAGCAGCCTTGACAAGAACAGTCAAGAGTATAATAGCAAAACCATAAGCATACGGTACATGCAAAGCAGATAACCCATCTTTCAACACCTGTAATACTTGCTATAATTAATTATTAAACTCGAGATTCATTTCCTGTTAAAGGAAAAGGAAAGGACAGGACAGGACCAAACCTTTAAAGTACTCTCGAGACAGGAAGTAATACCAGAAAGCCAATCACTGTTCTGTTTGGTGCTACTATCGACGACCTGTTCGTGATTAGAGACAGCAGCATCGGCAATTGTGTAAATAATACTCTCTGCTCTACCAAACAAGTTCTTGATTACAGCCTCCGCGTTATCGGGGTCAGGAAAGAGACCCGGTCTGAAACCGAACCGGGCTACGCAGAGAGAACCGCGAGGAATTAATGGTTTGGGAAGGTGAGGCGGGTGGATGGGGGGGGGAGAGGTAGAGGTTTTGGTTCGGTCGATAAAAGGGAGGGAGAGAGGGATTAGGCTTCGTGTTGTACAGGAAGGAGAGGAGGCCATTCTTGCTTCCTGTTTCCAAGGGAGAGAGAGGTGGCAGAGAGTCGTTTCCTCACTTTTCAACTGCTTTGAGCTGTAAGGGGTCTTTTTCTTTTTAAGATTTGGCCAAACATCACAGAAATCCTCAACCTTTGAGGGGAGTCTAGATTAGGTTACTAACTTATTTTTTTATCTTAATTAGATCCCTATTATACTGAGTGATTCTTAATCAGATACTTCCCTCACTTTTATTCAAATCACATGAAATCTATACAAAATACAATTACATTTTCTAAGATTTTTAATTTTAATTAGATCAAGTTATGTAAAAAAAAATATAACGATTTGGTAAATTCATGAGTTTTTGATGAAAAAAAGAAAAAATATTTTATTTTTACATCCTTAATTAAATATTTTGATAATTTAAACTAAATAAAGGATCTAATTAAGAATGAATATCAAATACCTAATTGAAGTAAAAAAAGAGGTTAGGGACTTAACTGATATTGTTCATGTAAATTGAGGATTATCTTGTATTTTATCTTAAATTTTTGTTTACAGTAGTTGGGTCAAGTGATGGCTATTGCCCCATACGTTTTTCACGTGACAAATTGGGAGTATTACAGAGCTAAATAAATAAACGTTTGTGTTGTGCCTGGTCTTGGAGGAAATAGAATAGAATCTCAAGGATATAAGAATATATAAAAATTATTTATAATCATTTAATTTATATATTTTTCAATAAAAACAAAATTAAATACAATATACACTAATAATAACATAAGATTATAAAATTTATTTATAATTATATATTTTAAATAAATATAAAATAAACTCACACACACTACTAATTATAAATAAATTCTTGTTTATTCGAACTATTTTTAAGTTAATTTTTTAATTTTTTAACTAGATTTATAATTAAAAAAAATTATGATCCAATATTGTTTTATATATTAATCAATTTATTTATAATAAAAAATTATTATTAATTGTATTAACATGTTTTAGTGTTGGAGTTTAATAATAAGAGTTTAAAATTAAAATGTTTTTTTTTTATGATCCCAAATTTGCGTTTTATAATTATTAATATTAATGATTATTAAAAATTTATCTAATTATTAATTTTAAAATTTATAAAAGCTAATCAAGATATATGTAAATTATTTCTGGCAATCCATGTAGATTAAAAAAAATGTTTTATTGTTTATACAAATAAATTCAAAAATTTTCAATAATTTCCAAGCTCGCAGCTAATCCGTCTCCTCTATTTTGAACTTCTACGCAACTAATTCCTCGTTTGTACGTTTTTCCTCTGATGACAACAAGCTTGGAATTCATGTGGGACAGAGAGAGAGCTCATTGATTCAATGAATCTAAAAAAAAAACGAAAAAACTGAAATGTATTTTATTTGCTTTCTTCATTATTTGAATTTTCAATGCCATTCAAGCTTATAATTATCGACTGTAGTTATCCTTGAGCTTTTCGTGATGAAAATTCGAGTCTCCGAGCTTTGAAATGGTTGTTGGGCCTGGTGGGCTCAAGCAATCGTAACAAAACATTATAAGATCTTTCTGATTTTTGTCTATGTTGGGCCTCAGCTCTACGGCCTAGTACACGGGCTTCTTGTGCGTAGACAATGGACACCAACAAACACAGCAGCAAAGAGAAGAAGAAGGAATGTGAATCATGGACCTCTCATGAACATGGAACCCATATATTAAACAGCCCAAGAGGGGCTGAAGCCCGTTGCTGTCAATTTTCTTGGACTTGCAAGCCGTAGATTAATAGTAGAGAGGGGCCCGCACTACACAACAAATCTATTTACTTTTTTTCACCGCGGTAAAGATATCAAAATGATGCGTAGATACTTAAAACAAAAGGATAAAAGTTTAATATTCTTGTTGACTTGAATGGCTTTAATAAATTTAATAATATAATTAAAAAATAAAATATTAGTAATAAATAGAGCTGAAAAAATAACAATAATTCTAAATAAAAAATAAAATAATTTTAAAAAATAAAATTACTCAAGTATATGAGTTGTGATATAAGTGATCTTGTAAAAATAAATCCTTCGGTATGAACTGGACTTGAAAGTTCTTTTTATCAACCTGAAAAAATATAATGAATAAAATCATGTAGCATGATTCTCAAACTAATCTATTGTTAAAGAGTCAAATTAAAAAAAACCAATAAAAATAGGCTTGAATCAAATCTTGTAAGCTTGCTGAATTTATAACTCAAAATATAATATTGGGATAATTTTATAAAAAATAAAAGAGATAAAACAACAAAGAATACTAATTTACAATAAACTCAATGATAATAGATAAAATTAAAATAAATAAATAAAAATAATCGATATCAATCCGACTTAAACTTTAAAATTGTTGACACGGATCACAATAAAAGGTAAAATAAAAAAAATAACAATGTAAAATCCTTAACCAACCAAAATAATTAGGTATGAATTAAAAAAAACAAAAAAAATATAGATTTGAAAATAATAAAAACCAAATTTGACATAAGAAAATCATAAAAGATGAAATTGAAAAATAATTTCAGTTAAGAAAATGATGAAAAAATAAAAATAACAATAAAAAGAATAAAGATCAAATTTAACATAAAAATAAAATATTAATAAAAAAAATTAAAAAAAAATTAACAAATAATTTAAGACCAAATATATTATAATTTAAAAAATATAAACTAAATCTAATATAAAAATCAATTATAAAAAAATGAAATTGAAAAAAAAATTACCTAATAAATAACTTAAAATCAAATACATTACAACCAAAATAATAAAAATCTAATTTGAATTAACAAATAAATAATCAGAGTTTTTTCTTTTTACAATAATCAGCATATTTTTCTAAAAAAGAAATATAGAGGAAAGAAAACACGTTGTCATCACCTCATTTTACCCCTAACCTTGTAACCTTATATGACAATAACCAAAAAAAAAAAACTAACAAAATAATTAAATTTCATTTGCATTCAAAGCTAATATATATATATATTATTTTTAGAGCGTAATTTTACTTGACAAAAAAATTTAAGAAAACCTGAAGATCCCCGTGATCCAAGGAAAACGTTTTTTTCCCCCTTTAAAGATTGAATAGGTACACTGTGGATAAAAGATATAAAAATATGAATTAATCCTCTCCTTCACTATATGACTGATGAATTTCATTAAAAATACATTTCTACCCCTAAAACCAAGCTTTAATGGTTTGCCCATCAAGAGTAAAGCAGTAATTTTACTGTGTGAATCCCAATCAATATTTGAGCCTTTTTAATTGTTTTTTATGTGTAATCTCCCTTCCAAAAATATGTGATCCTAGCTGTCCATAGAACTCAGGTATATGTGATCCTAGCTGTCCATAGAACTCTTTTTTTTTTGGTAAGTAGCTGTCCATAGAACTCAGTTAAAAGGATATGATAAGAAATTGCAGTGGGGTAGGCAATATGAGGCGCATATCTCACCGTGTACACTCTCCGGATAAGAAAAGAATCCATAAAACAGAATACCATTGGACCTCAGTTACCTGACCTGGCTTTACATCTCCATTGCCCATCACAGCAACCTTCGCAGCTCATTTCTTTCCAAGGAATTCCTGTTCTTGCTAAGCTAGATCACCACAAAGTACTCAAATCCTAACAAAAGCAAGAATCAATGGCCGCAACCATGGCAATACTCAATGCAAAGTGCTTGAGCATCAACGCCAACAAGAATACCAACCCCATCAAGCCACCAACAAAACCAATCTACCTTCTCGCCATGCAAAACCTCCCAAAAGGTCTAACCATCTCAAAACCAGCTGATAACACAGCCCTAGCTGGAACTGCTATTGCAGGTGCCATCTTCACTGCCTTGACCTCATGTGAGCCTGCTTTTGCTGCACAACAAATAGCTGAAATAGCAGAAGGTGACAACCGCGGTTTAGCTCTCTTGCTGCCGCTAATACCAGCCATAGCTTGGGTGCTATTCAACATCCTCCAACCAGCACTTAACCAAGTCAACCGAATGCGTGAGACCAGGGGGGTGATCGTTGGGCTTGGACTTGGTGGGTTGGCTGCATCAGGTTTTATGTCAACGCCAGATGCATCAGCCAGTGAAATTGCCATGATTGCTGAAGCAACAAGTGACAGCAGGGGTACGCTCCTGTTGCTTGTTGTTGCTCCTGCTATTCTTTGGGTGCTCTACAATATTCTACAACCAGCTTTGAACCAAATCAACAGGATGAGGTCATAGTGAGAGAAATAAACAGGTGGGATGGGTTTTGTTGGGGGTGTGATTGGCATAAATTTGCCTGTAATTGCACGTTATTTTAATGGGACTTTCTTTTGTTTCGAGCATTTTTCTTCTTTTTATGTTTGCTTGATCATTCCAGTTCGTCAGTTCTGGGTTTAGTCTTAATTGTATTATACGATGATCCACGCTCCAAAAAGCGAAAAGAAAGTTCATTTGTTAATGTTCTTACGGAAGGAAGAAGCCCGCTCGTTAAAATTTTCTTCTTTTATTTGCAAACTATTTTCCCAGTCGCTCTCCACTCTCCACTCTTATCCCCATCTGTTAGTTTTGCAGCTCATTACTTTGGCTATAAGATATGCTTTGATCTTTGAAGATAAGCTATCTCGTTCTCCTACAAACCAACAAAATTATAAAGGATAAGTTTTGCCAACGAAGGAAGAATTTGATTGATCACACTCACAATTCCAATTAAATACCATCGGCTCCATTAATCAAGAATCATGAAGAGAAAAACTGATTAGCTTAATTAGCTTAATTCTTCATGTTTTGAGTTGTGTTTGCTCATTAAATATCATCATCATGGTTAAAGTTTTATAAGTTTTAGAGTTATTAAAGATTTACATTATTATTAATTTTAAAATTTATAAAATTAATTAAAATATGTATAAATAATAATAAAACATTAAGAGAAGCTAGAAGGGTAGATGGTTACTATAGCAATATTTAATGTGGTTTTATACTCACAGGCACTATAAATTCCAATAGAGAAATAACTTTTCGCCATTCTTAACCAAAAAAAAAGAAAAAAAATTGGCCTAATCATTTAGGGTAACAATGTATTTTTAGAATTTTTCATGAAATGATTAATATACTTTTAAAACAAAAAATATTGAATTGACCTTTCACTTTTAACATAATAAAATAACTTCATTACTCTTAGAAATTAAGTTTTTCTTAACTTTCTTCAATGAGTTATTTTTTTTATCTTTTCAAGTTTGATAAAAGACAATTAAATATTTAGAAAATATAAAATAATATTAAAAAATGGATAATACATGTTGTTCCATGTGTAACCAACAAGCCTTTAATTTGGTGCTCCAAGTGCTTGGTTCATTATAATAAATTTTTTATTTTTGAACAACACGTGTGACCAAAAACATTATAATATAATATTGGTGGCTTTTTTTCTCTTTGTTCCTTGGTTTTTGTGTTCGTGTTTGAACATGTAAATTTTTAAAATTTTCATTTAATTTGTTATTTTTTTAGATTTGATTTTTTAAATTTTATTCTCCTTTTACATTTTTATCTTTTATCTGTTAGATTTGATTCTTATTTTTTTTATTTCTATTTATTTTTTAATTGATATTTTTTTCAATTACATCTCTCAATATTTTATTTCATTAAATTTTTTATGTTAAATTTTATTCTTATTCTTATTCTTTTTATTTGTTTTATTTTAGACTTTTTATTGAAATTTTATTTTCATTTTCATCCCTCGATATTTTAATGATCAAGAATTTCACTTCATGATTTTTTTCAGGTTTTTCTTTTTTAGATTATTTCCGATCTTAGAACTCGGGTCACAAATTTAAAAGGCTAGCCTAGTATGAATTATATCCTTTTTAGGTTATTTTTTCACAATTAATTTTTTAATTTTTTGAATTATTCGATCTCATATGTTGGATCGCAAATTTCACGAGTTAACCTAATTGGATTTGTCCATTTTTTTTTGTTTGATTTATCTATTATTGTTGTCTCTTTTATCAAATTATTATATTGGACGAGCTTATTGGATCCAATAAAATTAATGACCAACTTTCATATTTCTCTTACTTCTTTATAAATGCTATCATTGCCTAAGCACTTGCTTCCTTGTAAATGTTATTATTACCTAAATATCTTTTTTCATGTTGAAAAAAGTTTAGTCTGGCATATAACATAACGTGAGTAACAAATTTAGTTAAAAGAAACTAAAAAGGATAGATAATTTATTGTAGCAATGTCTACTGTAACTTTAAATTTATGCACAGTTTATTGGAACAATAAAATTATTATTTTGTCATTTTTTACAAAAACATCTCACCTAGTTATTGAGAGTAATATGATGTTTTCATGTTTTTTTTTCATAGTAAAATGAATGACTTACATTATAAAGCAAAAGATATTAAACTGGAGCTGAAGGTTGTTTTGATTTTTCCTCTTTAATATAATAAAATAACTAAATTATCTTTATATTCGAATTTTCTTTAACTATACCAGAACTTTCATCTTTTCATAGTGATTTTTTTATTTATTATAATCATGTTAGATTATGATTGATTTAACATTTTTACAAATATAAATTATTATTTAAAATTGAAAAGTGATTGTATGTGGCTATGCCCGTGTTCTTTTGACATTATGTATAACATCACTTTACGGTTAAACAATGACTTCTATGAAAACATTTGAATCATTATGGCAACCCCTCAATGGGTGGCACGTGTGCTTAACAACCCTTTAGCTTGGCACCAATGATTTTTTTCAGCATTCTTTTCTCTCTGTGTTTTGATTTTCACACTGTCCCTAAAGATTTTTAGAGTTGTCCTTCAATTTTTTTTTTTAGATTTGATTCTTATTGTTTTTAGTTAGCACAGCTCAATGGGTGGCACGTGTGCTTAACAACCATTTAGCTTCACACCAATGATTTTTTTCACCATTCTTTTCTCTCTCTGTTTTGATTTTCACACTGTCCCTAAAGAATTTTAGAGTCGTCCTTCAATTTTTTTTTTCAGATTTGATTCTTATTGTTTTTAGTTATCACAACTTATTTTATGTTAAATAATTCCTAAAATTAGATTTTTTAAAATTTTTTATTATCTTTTGATTTTTTTTGTTTGTGAGATTTGATCTATATTTTTTATTTTTATTTATTTTATTTTTAGTTATTTTTTTAATTGATTTTTTTCAATTACATCTTTTAACATTTGATTTCATCTAATTTCCATGTCAAAATTTATTTTTATTTTTTAATTATTATTTATTTTATTTTAGATAATTTCTTATTGGAACTTTACATTTCAATTTTATCTCTTTATATTTTATTGATTGAGATTTTAATTTCATGATTTTTTTTAGATTTATTTTTTATGGGATAATTTTGAACTCAATACTTGAATTACATGTTTGAAATGTTTCCCGAGTTAATTTAATTTTTTTTATAATTTTTTTATAATTTTATTCTTTAATTTTATTTTAATTTAATTTTTAATTAAAAAACAAATAATTGACTCCTGGAGGACATGATTGTTTTTTAAAAGTGTACCGTTCTCGGATTGATTCTTCCGTAAATAAAAAAATTTGTTTTATTTTTAAACAACCCTACCATTCATGTTGAAAATACATTGAGCACAAATTTTCTTTCCGAACAAAAACCCAAATCAACATATCCACGTGTAAAATCAAACATGCTTGAACAAAATGAAAAAACACTTTAAATATATAAATCACTCAAATAAATATTTAAATAATAAAACGAGAGAGAGGAAATAACATTTTTATCCTTGAAGAAATGCTGAAGATCACAAGAGCAAGCGCCGCGTGGATTGTATGCTGTGGCAGCTAAAGAGACACTGCAGGTTCAGGCTGTGGTGAGGTTAATTTTTAAAATGTTTTTATTTAAAAAAATATATTAATAATATTTTTTTTATTTTTAAAAAATTTCTTTTGAAATTAATATACCAAAATAATTTAAAAAATATTAAAAATATATTATTTTAAAATAAAATTTTTTAATTTTTTAAAAATATCTTTAAAACAGTGCCAAACACGCCAAAAGCAATGGCAGTGAGAGCGTACACGCGCTTGGAACGCATGTACGTAAAGAGTCTTTTTATGTCTGGAAATGTAAATGTTTATATTGTCTGGGCTTCTATTCAAAAAGGAAAAACCTAAACCAGAAAAATAATAATATATATTTATATGTTTTTTTGAACTAGAATCTCTCTGCAATCATGATTTTCCATATATCGTTCTCCTTTTTTTTTTTCCTTGCCTCTTTTTTACTCTCTAATTTTTTATTTGTCTTTTTATTATTTTATTTTATTTTTAATATATGTTATCACACAAAATAAAATAAATAAAATACTAAAAATGACAAAAACTGATTGAACTTCATTAAAAATATATTTTTGAAAGACTTTTATATTATTAAATAACATGAAAAAATTAGGGAAAATCTAGGTTATGATCACATTATTTATTTATGGTATCAAGTTATTCAAAAATTTATTTTTAGTAAATTTGAAAATACGAAATCAAATCAAAGTGGTTTGATTGAAAAGTAACAGATGTATAAAAATTTCAAGAAGTTAAATAAAGATGTAATCAATTTTATTATAAGTTTAAAAATAAATTAAAATTCTTAGATAATCAACCTCTACATTAAATTTTAAAATAAATCAAAATTATAAGGTAACTAACCTTCACATTAAATTTAAAAAGATTTATCAAACTTTTTGAGAGACCCGCGCGCCATATCAATCTAATTTAACCAAATTAACTGTCTTGATCAAGATTAAATCTTGAATTAAGGAGCAATTAAATTAACCACCAAAACTACGATGAGTTTAATAACACTTTTCTTAAGCGTGCATTCGCTTTGCTCTCCACGTATCTCTGCTTCTTTGCCTCTCCTCGAGGAAAGGAAGGTGCAGAGAGTTCCTTGAGAGAGGGTGGGAGATTTGTAAGATAAAGATAGCCAACAAATTAAGATAATGCAAAACATGAAGCTAAAACCACCCATACTCGTGTACTTCCTCTTCTCTCTCGTCCTCTCCCTCACTCTCCTTTTCTTCTTCTTTTCGTTCAAAATCACCACCCACCCACCAACCCTATAAGGCAACTCCGACCTTAGAATCCGACCCGGTTACATCTCTTACGGTTCCTACAGACAACGCCAACTAAAGAAGACCCTCAACCCAAAACTGAGAAATATATGGACAACCCGTGACTGGGACCGCAAAATCCAAGTCTTTGCTGGTTTCTTTCAGGTTTGGAAGCAAAAAAACCTTCTTTTAATCGAATCCAAAGCCTTGTGTTTTGGTGCCCGTGTAGGGCAAGAGTTGGTGATTTCCAACACCAGCCGTTCGACAATAGGACTTTTGATTTTGAGTTTTCAAACTTGTTTGATCACGCGCTGTTACCGGACAGGTTCGTTGGAGAGGTCGAGCAGACGTTGAAGCCTGTTGGGATATGTGTCCTACACGTGACGCTTTCTAGACGGGCTGATAAGTATTCGGCTAATGATTTGTATGGTGCTAAACCGCTGGCCAAGTTGTTTACGAAATCTAAGGTTGTTCATTTTTAGATGGGTTGTGATTAGTTGAATTTGATATCTTGTTATCATGCACAAAATCTTTTGGAATTTCTGGTGTTTTTCTGTCCTATTCAAGATTGGTGAAAAGAACAATGAAAGAAAAAGCTCTCAAATACGTGCAGAAAAAGCTTGACAGAGTCTGATCAATTTGTCCATTGATACGCTTCCTCGCACAAACCTGCTAGCCAAGTTCACGAAAAAGCTAATCAATGTACCTGTCCCGGGCAGTTTAAAGCTCCAATATCAGTGTTTATGTCATTGATTGCATCTTTTTTTCTTATATTTCACAAAATGAAGTTCGTTGTTCAAACGAAGAAAGTCTTACAAGAACTTTTCGAGATCTTGGAAAAAAAGAAGACGAATAATTGTAAACACAGAAGGTTATTGACACAACCGAACTTAAAGAATAAGAACCAAAGAAGAAAGAAGACAGAAATCTTGAAAGAATGAATCACACAAGCATGATTAAGCAATTCTCAGTTGTTTAACTGTTTATCGAGAGCATAGAGGCCGCGGGAATTTTGAAGACATGAACAGGAGAGACCTTTTAAGAATAGTGATGGATCCATATGGTAACCTCAATGACCTTTTAAGAATAAATTTTGGGTAAATTATAACTTTCTGAGGTATCGTGAGATTAGTAATCTATAAACACTATCTAAAATTTGAAGATTCCACCCCAACTCCATTTAAATGTTCAAGAAGCTACTGGAAGAATCTCTCTCTGCCTAAAATTCAACCCCAACTATATAATTTTAACCTTGAGCTAATGAGGCTGAGGTGGACAATGGTTCAAGGTTAAAATTGTTTTGACTAATCTAAATTTAAAATTTTACCTTTATCGTTGAAACCATCCCCGTTCGCAGCCCTCTGAGGCTCAGTTGGAGCGGCGTCAGCAGCTGCAGAGCTTCAAGCATGTTCAGTACTTTTCTGATGTTGTGGTCAACAAAAATCACCATCCTTTTGGATTGTGTCTCAGGATTCAGTGATTCACAGTTCCATTAGCCTTAGACGGATTGACTGCTTTTTCAGATCTCAGGTCAGATGGTTTGCAGTACTTCTCATGTCGCCTAGATTATAGGCGCAATGAGTCTCTTTCCTCTCCGAGTCCATCAGCCTGATCACCTGCAGGTTTCAGATTATCGTGAAGGATGATATTCTTCGAACTCTTTTCATGCTCCCCACGTTCAGGGGCATCTGACGTGGGAAGCATGTCAAAAGTCCATGTTAAAAAAGAACTATGGGTGAGCGAACGAGCTTATTGACTATAACTGATATAATTTTTAATCCAGCCCTCAATTGAGCTAAGATTTTGTTTGCGTGTTTATATTCATAATAAGCCTAGAAAATCTTGTTCCTATTTTTTTTTATTCTCCTTATTATTTTGAACTATTTCTAGTTAGATTTCAGAATTTTGTTTAATATAAGTTTCGTTAAATAAATCGGTTTTAGCTACTACTTAAATAGTTTTATATGTTATTTTAACAGTACAGTTTCATTTTTATATAGTTTTGGGTTTGAAAACCTTTTTTTTTTCCCAATAGAAAATAAATCGTATATCCACTTTTGCGTTGGTGGTCTCTGTGTGACTCGTATCAATGTCCACAAGAGATCACCATGAATAAACATCAATGCATGTCTTCACGCTTTTCTCCTTTTTGTCAATTGAAGAGAAACAGAACATGAACGTTTAAGATAAGCGGGCACACTCCTTGGGACTCACCTAGTAAAGAGGGGCTTTCATCTTCTTGGACAGGATCGACATATGTTTTTCCTTCACAGAGAAAGCTCAAGACTCTGAAATTGTTACTCCCTGGACAGGAACAGGTGCTGCATCAGGTTCTTTGCTGAAACCCTTTGGGTTAACTTCCACGTACATTCTATCCCTATACATCTTCAGTAGACGAACTCCCTCCAGGGATTTCTTGATTATGAGAATTTTTAAAGGATAAACAGTCTACCGCAGCATGTGAACTTTTCTATATTTAAAAGCATATTAAAATTAATAAATGTAACATGCAGACAAAGTGCAGGTAACTTAATGGGGGATAAGTAGCCATAATTAACATTGAAATAGAAAGAAAATGAATAATCATAGTAATTTAATTTCATATATCTAATTAATTATAACTGTAAATTAATCAATAAAGTGGCGTGTTTATTTTTATTTTTGTGACTTCAAATGATAAGTACACGATCAGCATCCTGAAAGTTTAATCCACAGACCAAATTCCCAAGCTAACCAAAGTTGAGCTTATACTGTTCATTCCATCTTCCTGGAATCTTTAAGTTGTCCCTTCTTTCGAATCGCGAGGCAAAAACTCAGTCTCCAGAAATCAACAATTGATTCTGGCAACAATTGTATCAAACCCCAGAGAAGGGAATGGGGCCAGTAAGGTGTGCAGCGAGGTTCATAGCCTATGGCACGCAGACCTGCCCGGGCATAACCATCTGCTGATGGAACCCAAAAGGAAGATCTCCTTATTGATGCCATCTTTGTTGCCACGTAAAGCGGAACCTGCATCAAGAAAAACCTAGATTGATCAAAGAAGCATAAAACAAAGAAAATCGGATGCTTAAACCAATACCTGATAGTAAGCAGAATGTTTATCATTCTACCTGATTAAGATCTGAAATTATACTTGAGATATTTATGCAAATCAAGAGACTAAAACTCAAGATGGGAGACCTGCATCTCTCTTGATAAGCACAAAAGAAAAGAAAAAAAATTATTTGCAAGATGACTGGTATGGTCAGAAAGGGCACACAGATCACAGACATCAGATAGGCAAGGCTTGGTGATTCAAATACTCAAAGCTAAAGCCTTGTCAGTTATCAAACTCGCAACTTTAAGAATGGTTGACCAGACGGTAGCTCTCTTGCATGTGGGGTGGCCACAGTACTGTTGGCTACTCTATACTAGCTTGACAAACATCTATTTGGTTATTTTTTCCTACATGCAATAAGGTGTAGGCTTTTCAGTATGCTTTGGTTATGATTCCTCGGCTAGAGTTGTCTGTGTGTTTACCGAGCAAATAGCCATCTCATTGACGTTTCCTCACATCATCACTTGCCAGCTTTAAGTCAGAAAACATGAATTCAATTAGCAGTATGTTCTAGTATCGTCTCACATCTAAAACTCTACCGCTTCTCTCATAATTATACCAGCCAATTCAGACAAATGTGTAGAATCCAAGGAAGAATTCAAAAGACACGAGCATCAAAAGAAGAAGAAGAAAAATTATGTGCAATGTTGGATAGAAAAATATGATTAGCATGGCATATATACAGCATTTCCACATGATAAGTTCATCTTAAGCTGATAATGATAGGTACATTAATCAGGTTTATAACACTAAGGCATTCAGCAGAGCCAACAACACACGAAGAAAAAAAAAGTAGTTAAAACCATGAAGTGCACGAAAGCATTTGTGTATCTATAATTTTGTCATGAAAACGAAAGAAAGATGGCCTCTACCCAACAACTGTATTATAAAATTCAATCATGATCTTTCTTTTTGACAAAATAGAGCATCAGCTTGCATAGAAATTGATCATAATCCAGATTTTGAATTTTCAAAAATAAAATAAAATAATAAGATAGAAAATGAATGAATAAAAAATATTTGAGAATTGAGTCTAGACCACACAAATTTGAAGTTTGAGGATTGAATTATAAATTTGGGGGTAAATTTGGTCAGACATTAGAAGAATGGGAAGTTTGGGGACTTAATTGAACTTGATATTGTTTAATTAATAAAATCAGGGATCCAATTGTTAAATTTCATAAGTTCAGGGGCCACGTTGAAAATAGCCATTTCCAGAGACACAAACGGCGCCGTCTTGAACCACTATTCATCATCACCTTCTCCAGACCAGGGACCGATTCAACAGGAAACCAAAACCGTTTTGGACCACGTCTCCCATGAATGTCTCCTCAGCTGCCCATTTTCTTCCAGAGGCCACGTTGAACAGTCCTGCAATAACAGGACTGTTATTCCCCTGTTTCTTCTCAAAGAAACAGGGGCGTTCCTGCCTCACGATCGTGAGGCACGAATACATGAACAGAGGCCATTCTCTGGCTTTATAAAAGCCAGAGAAGGCCACAGAAAAGGGGAAACCAACGAGGTAAGACACTGGAAGATTACACACGGCAAGACGCAAACAAAGGAAATTCAAAGGAACTGGGGGAGCTTTTCCAGAAGAGAAAACACTAGAGGACAGACGCAGGGGACGAAGGAATAGCAACAACACAGGGGACAGAAGAAGACCAGAAAAAAACCCAGGAAAAAAAGTAAGAGACAGACACGAAACGAGAAGGGAGAAGACATCGTCCGGCCAGAGCTAACCGGTCATCAACATCGTCTTCGTCTTCAGCCCACAGCTGCACCAGGTAAGTTTGCATCTTTCCCTCTCTTTCCATTTTAATTACACAGGCACTGTGCACTTGCAGTTTAAATTACTCCCACCGTGCTGAGCGTGCGTGAAGCTTTTCACGCGTGTTACTGAGTGATTGGGCTGGATCTGCTGAGTCTAGCACAGTCTTTATAGGTTTGGTCAGACCCCAAGAAAAAATTACATGCATTGATTTAAATTATTTTAATAGTTTATTTACTGAAATAGAGTTAAAAATATTATATAATATTTATTAATACTAGAATAGAAAGCATAGATAATTAAATATTTAATTAAAATAATAAATATTACAATCAAATTATCATAATATAAACAAATAAATTTTTAATAATTTAAAATAGAATTAATAATATAATTGGTTCATAATTTAAGATTTGATAATATCTTTTTTTTTTTATATAACCAGTTTTATACCAAAAAAATTTTGTTGATCAATTAAAATTTTTAATAACAATAATATTAAATCAGGATTTCTTTAATAAAATCTTCCTATTTTAAAAAAATAAAATACGAAAAATTTATTATTTTTATTAATAATTTTTAAATAGAAAGAAATTTCGTCACCATTTATATTCCAAATTTCAGATGCGATCACATAAGCACATTCATTCAGACATAATCACAGATTGACCAGAACATCAGTGTAAACTAAATCTATTACATGCAGATCAGGATTAGTATTGAGAGCAGCAGAGCATTGTATAGTATGGAGAAGCACAGTACCTGACACTGCACATCAATCCCACTTTTCTTGTATTCAACATAAAGGCATCTTGAGAATTGATCAATGTACCTGATAAAATACACAGATTAAATAAATGAAAACTAATAGCAACCTGCTCCAAATCTCCACAAATTAGATCCTTATAAATAAATCACGACGAAAAATAAGAAGAGAGGCTTACGCTTTAGTAGCAGCATAAACAGCATAAAGAGGATCAGAAGGAATAACAATGGCAGCACCAGAACCAATATTAACAATAGCACCTTTCTTCTTCAACATCCCATGCAAAACAACTTGCGTAACTTTGGTAGTGCCTTCCACGTTCACTTTAATCAAATTCTTCAACAACCCCTCATCAACCTCATGAAAGAACCTCGCATAAGGATAAGAAACCCCAACATTATTAATCAAGACACCAACATCCAATCCTTCAATAGTCTCCTTGATCTTTTGAACACCCTCGTCAACATCGCCGCTGAAATCAACAACAACGTTCTTGATCTGAACATTACTGTATCTGGATTGAATAGAACTTGACACGTCTTTGAGTTTATCAGGATTCCTGCCCACCAGGACTAGATTGAGACCCTTTCGAGCCAATTGGAAAGAGAATCCCTTGCCAATACCGTCAGTGGGCCCAGTAACGAGAGCCCATGACCCATATTTCTTGAGATTCTTGGCAGGTCTGAGGAAACTAACGTAGACCCATTTGAGAGTAGCGGAAAGGAATTTCAGAAGTGAAAGAGAACCCAAAGTGAAGAGCAGAAGAAGCCATAAAGGCTGATCTTTGAGCTGGTCCATGAAACGGAGACCCATTCTTTAGTTATGCTTTTGGATCCGAGACGTGGTATTTGATGAAGACTTAAATAATAGAATGCTATGAAGAAAGAAGGAGAAAGAAAGGTAGGGAAGCTTCTGTTAATGTTAACACTGCAGAATTTTTGGATTTAAAAGCGGAGCTAACGAGGAAAACAGGGCGCGAGTG
Organism: Populus euphratica; assembly: GCF_000495115.2. Classification (NCBI taxonomy): domain Eukaryota; kingdom Viridiplantae; phylum Streptophyta; class Magnoliopsida; order Malpighiales; family Salicaceae; genus Populus; species Populus euphratica. Next base: position 166,878 of record NW_011499881.1, read on the forward strand.
TGAGAGGAAAAAGCGAGTGGCAGAAGATAAGTTAGGCGAGAACAGACAGATGAACGGGGGAATTAACTAAGATTTGATGGAGAAAGCGAAAGGTGGCTGAACGGAGTGTGGTGAAGTAGATGAGATGAAAACCGCCCCATTAACTACTTATGGTGACGTTCATTCACAACATGGCTTCGTTGTGACAACTGCCAAAGGCCTTCCTTGTTCAAGATTCTTGTCTCCTGTTCCTCCTTTTTTGGTTCTTCGATGCTCGTCTGACGGGTGCGCCTATGTGACACTGTGATGTCAATTCTGAAAACCTGGGATACAATTTATCGTGAATAATTTTTGTGCTATTTTTTGTTTTTAGCATATTTTTAAAAAAATATACTGATAAAATAACATATTAAAAAAATTAAAAAAATAATAGAATTTATCATACGAGGCCACCTATCAAATCAGTAATTTACATCAAAGTAAAATTATTCATTGAAGCTTTCATTTTAATTCTATTTACAGCTTGATAAATATATATAATATAATTATTATTGTGCTTGTAAGTATGGTTCAGGAAGGATCTTATAATTCTGCATGAATAACTGATAGTTGTTTAATTATGATGAAATCTTTTGAATTTATATTTATTTTATATTTTATGTATAAAATAATACGAATTACTGATTTACTTTGTCGAGTTTTGCAATAAAAATCTCTTAACATCTTAAATGTAATGGATTTTATAACAATTACTAAAGCATTACTTCGAACTTTGAGAGATGTTGGATTTGATCTTTTTACTGGAAATGTGCAATTTGTTTGCACAAAATATGAAATTGACATATCACATATGAATACTTTGTATTAAAAAAACTACAGATCATTCATATTAATAATAAGGTTCAGTGACAATTTACCAACATTATCATCATGATATATTTAACCCAATAATATATTTTCAGTTGGAAGAATTAAACTCTAAATTCAGTAATAGGATAGTGAAACATGTTAAAATTGTAATTTGCAATAAAATGAAAGAGGAGTTCCTAACAGATTTTTTAATGATTTACATTGAACAAGAGCTTGTTAAAGATATTGATTTGGATTCGATTATAAATGAATTATATTTTACAAAATATTGAAGAATGCAACTTTAATAGTATAATTTATTTTTATTTTAAATTTTATATACTTTAAATTTTATTTTTTATATATTTTATATTATGTATTTGAATTAAAGTTTTACTGTTAACCTAGCAAATTTATATATCCAGATGAATGATTAATTTTAAAAAATAATTTATATATATTTATATTATAGCTCAGGATAGGAAAATTTTCTACTCTATCTTTGAATTTGTGTACATCATGTTAAAGAATATGACTTTTATAGTTTGTTACCTAACAACATCCAATAAAAAATATTAAGTAAAGTGAGGATAAAAATAAAATAAAATAAAATTAGAATACACCAAAACTTTAATTACAATAATATATATATCATCAAAAATAAATATATAAATCATCCTCCATATTTACATGGAGAATATATATTACAAATGCCATAAATTTTGTTTAAGTAGAGTATAAGTTACTTTTTTGGTTAAATTTGTCATGACATTCTATTAAATAAAAAAACTAAACATTTCAATATTAAATATGTCAATCTATTTATTTTATTAAATGCACATTTAATTTTTGTTCTGTACTTTCTTGATATTAAAAGAAAAAAAACCTCTTGATCCCATCAACGGGAGAGGCGCGAATGAGGTGAGTTGTTATAACTACATTTATGGTGAGGTTGTTTCCGATGAAAATTAATCTCCCTGATCTTGAGGAAGTACCTATCATAGGTCCTCCCCTTGTCGAGGAGTAAACATATTCAACAACTTGGGAGATTTGAAATTAAAAAATTCGTTTTTTTATAATTTTAAGTTTGAATAATATGATTGTTAATATAATATTTATTAAAAATTTTATAATTATTCATTTTAAAATTCATAAGATTAGTTAACTTATACACAATATCTATATTAATTTTAATTCATAAGATTAGTTAACTTATACACAAGTTAATATAAATATCTATATTAATTTAAAAACAAAAAATAAATAGTCTGTTTACACAACACAAATTGATTTGTATTAAGCCTTTGATGTACATTGATTCACTAAAAAATATATTAAATTGGTTTTTTAAAATATTTTTTAATAATTTTAATTTATTCTATAAAAATTAAAAAATAATTTATTTTAATTTATTTTTTAAAAAAAACATTAAAAAAAAAAAAACATTCTAGCTCACCGCTCCAAAAACGCCGCGTCGTTGGAAAAGACACCTTAATTTTTTCCCCAACTTGTGCAGAAAATTCTTCTCTCCCCCTTCATTCTAATTCGACTAATTGACCCCAAAATCGATAACGGAGGTTGAATTGACTGATAACTTGCTGGTATTTATGGGATTTTAGATTTTAGAAATAAATCTAATGATTTCTGAAAGCATGCATAATTGAAAAAGAAACATGAATAAGAGAAGTTTTTAAAACAGCATAAAACCCCATCAAGGATAGACTAGCTGCAAATTTCCTCAGACTCGTGCTGTGAGCTTTCCTCTTCGGTGGATACCAACAGAGAGACGCCAGGCATCAAGAACGCGCTCGGGAAGCAAGCAAGCCAACCACCATTGAAACGAGTGAGCCCAGTAGGGAGCACACCGTGCTTCATAGCCTATTCGGCCAATCGCAGCCTTGGCGTAAGCTTCTGGTGATGGTATGAACAAGGATGGTTTCTGAATCGAAGCTACTCTTGAAGTCATTTTTGTTGCAACATATAGCGGTACCTGTGTACGGCGCCTTGATTACATTAGGTATGTTCATCATGAATATTACCTCCTCCTTTTTTCGTATCCCACCATCAATATGTCATAAAACAAAGGTTTTTGATGAAATCAAAATTTATGGGAAACCTTCCCTTTGTTCTTTGTATTTTTTTCATTAAGCGAACGTATCAAGATGTTAATAGTCGAAGTGACGAGTATATATTAACATTAGGTATTTTTTTTCAATTAAAAATATATTAAAATAATATTTTTAAAATTTTTTTGGTATCAAGCGGTTAAAAATCATAAAAATACCTAAAACTACATTAATTTAATATTATTTACATGATAAATAATTTATTTTTTTAAAAAATAAAAAATTACTACAATGTCAAATGAGTATCTTAATACTATTATTTCTTCATAAAATGTAATGTTTGTACATTAATAACAAGATAGCTTATTTTTTCAATTGAAAACTTATCAAAATTATGCTTTTTTAGATTTTAGTATTTGACACATTAAAAATCATAAAAATACTTTGAAAAATATTAATTTATTTTTTTTCACAAGAAAAACAATTTAATATTTTTTTAGAGAAAAAACAGAAATTATTACAATATCAAAGAAGCATCTTAGTAGTTGGAGTGACATTTAGTTTCTTCATTCAGAAAATTTAATGTAGTTATTACACTTTACTTTGATTTATAACCAGAAAGACAAGTATGGTAGTAAAAAGTTATGGCGATACACAGAGATGGAAACTGTAATACCTGACACTGTACATGAATTCCACAGCGTTTGTACTCCACGTATAAACATCTTGATAATTGATCAATGTATCTGCAAGGACTCAGCAGCTCAAAAAATATCAGTTAGGTCATTATTAATAATTGAACAGCCCATTAAATTCTAATAAATCTAATTTCTCTATCCATTAAATAAATCTATCTATTTCACTTAGATTTTCATTATTAATATATTTTTTTTCAAAATATTTTTTTATATCATAACTACGTACTTAGAATACTTTTGGAATTTACTTGCTGGAATATGTGACTATAATTATGTAGACATATTCTTTCCAATAAAAACAATTACATTATGCACTTTTAAATTAAATAATAAACTAGACATTATAAACTTGCTATAAATATAATTACTTGGTATATATAATCATACTTCATTTGATTTAAGCAAATAAATCCATGTGAGAAAAAAATAAAAAATACCAAGGATGGCAACCCATTTGATTTCAGCCAAGCACTTGATTTTAAGTAGCATTTAATTACTATACCGAGATAAAAAAAATTATATATTTTTTATTTTAAAATGATATAAACTTATTTTAAACTTATCATGTTTATTTTCCTATTTCTCTAATAAATATGTTTATAGTTTTAGTTCTTAATTGTATTATAATTATGGGTGGTTGAAGTAAATTAATAATCTTTTTAATTAATACACTAAACCTAGCTACCAAACCTCCAAATTTGGCCAACCTCAAAAGTACACATAAAAATTGCTTCCTTGTTTTTCTATTCTCTATCACTAGAAGCCATCAAATGAATGAAGCAATTAAAGTTCATAGGAGTATTTCTTTTTTTAATTTTATGTGCTGCCCTTAATTAACTATTTAGTCGCTTAATCAAACTTTAATTTTTTTATTATCTATAGTAGCTTGTTTTATACATTAATTCAAGGCTTCCCTTTTAAATCTCGTTAGTTTGTTTTTTTCCTCCCCTTGAATGCTTATTATCAAAATCAAAAGACAGAGTAGAAAAAATAAAATTTTGTGTTTGAAATTGAAAATCAGTACTGGAAAAAGAAAAGGGATTATCGATGCTTATGGCATATATGCTCACGCTTTAGTAGCAGCATAGATGGTGAAGAGATGATGTGAAGGCATGGCACTAGCAGCTCCAGAGCCAATATTAATAATGGCACCTCTTTTCCTCTTGATCATCCCTGGCAACACTGCTTTAGTAACCCTACTAGTGCCCGCCAGATTTACTCGAGCAATATCCATCCAAACTTTCTCATCCACCTCGTGGAAAAAACTGGCTGCAGGGTACGTGATTCCCAAGTTATTTATCAGCACACCAACATCTAGCCCCTCTATGGCCTTCTGTATTATCGACTGGACACCAGCCCAAGTTATTTATCAGCACACCAACATCCAGCCCCTCTGACTGGACACCGGCTGAGGCTTTGCTTGAAAAATCAAACACCACAGTCTTAATCTTGGTGCCTGGATGCCCAGCTTGGATTTCACTCGAGACTGTTTCGAGCTTGGTGGGGTTTCTACCGACTAATATTAGGTTTAGATCCTTTTGAGCTAGCTGGTGAGCAAAGGCTTTGCCTATGCCTTCTGTGGCTCCGGTGATTAGAGCCCACGAGCCATAGTCTTTGAGATTGTTTTTTGGTCTGAGAAACGTTGCATACACCCACTTGAGAAGAGAGGTTGAGGTTTTGAGGAAGGAGAGGAAACCAAGTGAAGAGACAAGAATAAGCCACATGGGCTGCGTTAGGAGGTGGTTGATCCATGCTGAGACCATTTTTTTTTTTTTCACTTTTCAAGAACTCTTGATGAGAGAGTCTGCATGTCTATATATTTCCTAAGAATTTAAACACGTATGAGGATTTTTGGCTGGTCCCTGGTATTGAAAGTGATGTATGAATTAGCGATGAACATTTGGGAATGAGGACTCGGTTTGTTTGTCTGAAATATTTTCCAAAGACACTTTCTTAAGTTTATCATGTTAAGTTTTTTTCCACTTTCTTAAGTTTATCATGTTAAGTTTCCCCCCCCCTCTCTTTTTAATCTATGTTTGCTTACAACAAAGCAGGAAACTAGATAAAAAAATCATTTAAGAGATTCTGATTTAAAGAAAATCATCATTAGAGATCAAAAAGATCACTAAGAGATTAAGATTTTAAATTTGGATTTTAAAATTAAAAATACTTTTTTAATTAATTATATATTAATAATTACAGTCAAGAAATTAAATTAAAATCTAATAAAGTAAGTTAACAATATTATAATTAATGAATGATTTAAATAAAATGAGAGATATATATAATATAAATCAATAAATTAATGATATAAAGTCTCATAATAAAACTTTTCAATACAAGGAAATTATTGAATAATAGAAAATATACATGAACCTAATAATAACTTGGTTGTTCCCATCATAATAAGTTCTAACAGACTCTTTTAGGTTGCAAGATAATAAACCTAAATTAGTAATTAACTAACATAAATTCAATAATAAAATAAACCTTTAAACAATGTTTAACATGCTAGAAAAAATTTAAATTAAAAATAATTATTCAAAAATAAATAAATAAAATAAAATAATAAAAAATTCTTCATATTAAAAACAATTATTCTATGTAATTCAAATCTTTAATTTTCGTATATTTTTAATAGATTTGAGTCCTGATTTCAAATACATTATTCTCCCTCGTCTAATTGAATTATTGGGCATATGGTATATAGTTAGAAAACTTCAGATATTTAGTTTTTATCTCAACTTTAATCGCAATAAAATTCCACTAATAACTCCGGATATGTTTCAAATAGTACACAAAGGTCTAGTTTGATATATTTGACAAGATTTAAAGGTCTAGTTTGATATATTTAACAAGATTTATCTATTAATTTTGGCCCTCTGAAATATTATGTTTTTGAACTTCATTTGACTTGAAAATTTACCATAATATATTTTTATTTTTTTAACATTTCTCTATAAAATTTCAGTTCTGTCTAATATATGGTTTGAAAAATCTGCTCAATCTTATAAAATTGATCAACAAACATTTTAAGATTTAATTTTAATTTGACTTGATTCATATCACAAATTTAATAAATTTATAAAATCGAATCGAGTTTAAATTTGATTTTACTAAACTTTAAATTTTAATTTAATTTTTTATATTATATACATATTGACTCATAAAATCATATAAATTTACAAGTTAATTCTAATTTTAACAACAATGCCTGGATTTATTTACATTTTGTTGGGTTATTCAACATCCATTGTGGAAGAGACCGTTGGAGGTGTGAGGAAAAGCTAGCTTTTCAGAGGGAGATCGATGAGCTGAATACCAAAGCCAGGTTCTTAGAAGCTAGTTTTTGAAGAGGAGATCTGCTTGGAATCACCTAACATCAATCTTTTAGTCGTGTCAGTGTCTGATTTTGTTTTCAAGCAGAGTTAGTAACAAGTAACAACGGGTTCAAAAAACACATTTTACATGATAGGTGTCTGATTTTGTTTTTAAGCAGATTTAGTAACAAGTAACAACGGGTTCAAAATACATTTTGCGCTGTCCATCATGGACAGAATACGGTTAGACTACAGAAAATTTGGACCAGTTTTTACAGTATCAGACTCAAGGCACAGACAATAATTTTGTACAAGTTACCCTATATACTCAAAAAAGGGCTGCAGTTGAACTCGTTAGGAGCTTGGCTTTAATCAGCTGGCAAGGTACTTTGCCCTCGTCTGATGCCAGTTGATGGTGCCAAGTGAGCTCCAATCTACATCTATTTCCGTGGCAACGTGCAATAATCTAAACCTGCAACTACCGTTTAATGTGCATGTGGCCACACCAGAAAGTGTGAATGATTCCTAGGCTAGCGTAGAAATCGTCCCGATTATCATTACAGAACCTATAGTCACGTAATTTTTCCTTTCCTCTCCTCTCCTCTGCTCTGATAAAGAAACCACTGATCAATCACTGTCACTCCCTAGAAGCAATTCCCTTATTGGCTTTAGGCTACCTAAATTTAAGTAGTTAATCCGTCACTAAATCCAGCCCCACTGTCTTGAATCTTTGATCCACATTCTCAGGCCACACCGATTCAGAAAGGCAAAGGGTTTCCAAGGAAACCCGGAGGTTCACTCGTGTTTGATGCAGCTCCACATTTGGAATCTCACGACAGCTAACAATCATTTTTGAGGAGGTAGGTGTCTCATTGAATAGGGAGCTGAATGTAACGTTGGTCGAATATTCACTTGTCAAAGTTGACGAATCATCATCGTGCACATTGAAGAGGGAGTGTGTCGAGACAAGATCATAAATATAGAAGAGACTGATGGGAGAGAACCAAAGTAAACAAATAAAGAGGAAGGTTTCGGTAATGAGCTATATCTAGATTCCATGATGTCACTGTTCAAATCTGATGCAAGTTCGGGCTTGCGCTGGCTCAAGTAATGCATTCTGACCTCATACAGCCTTGAACGCTACAGTTAGAAGTATGATCCTTGCAATATGTGATGGATTCCTAATCTGTACAACTCGAGTGCATAAATTGATTTCCCACCTCAATATTAGCTCACCTACCCTAGTTGTCTTTTTGTGGGCATATGGGGATTCCTATCCATTTGCAGACCATTGATTATGGACCACTCAGTATAATGCATCCTGGAACATATGCGAAGTGCACCAGTTTAAGCACTTTTGTGTTCTTCGATCAATGTATATCCAAGTCACGATTATCACAGCCGAAGCCCTTTAAAACATGTTCTTGGTGGAATGGATCATCAGCACCACGCACTGAACTCAATCGAGGAGAGAAGTTCCAAACTGCCATCGATTCCTGCTCATGGCCATTGAATCTCATATTGGCCTCTTTGAACTTGATGAAAAACATGGATGACCAGTAATCCTTTGCCAAGTTCTTCAAGAATTTAAAAGGGAAAAACAGTATACTTCAGATATGCTTCCATAGTGATATATATAAATAACATCTGTAGAAACAACAGTAAGCCACCTACCGTCTTCATCAACTGCATCAGTTCATTTAGTGCATTATTAAACAAATCAGGGTGTGCCAAATTGGTGGTGGTCAGTATTTCTTGTCGTGTTCGATAAGATATGTTCACCTCCATTGATGCACCTGTATAATACCAGAATCAGGAAACCTATCAGATAACAGCACGCTCTCCATGCTTATGTGCACCACAAAGCCAAAAAGCTTACCAGAAATAGATTTTCCATTGGAGCAAAAATCTTAAGGCAATTCAAGTACAAATTTTAGCATGACTATCCAGGTTTTCCTTATCACAGTAGACTGATTAAATAACAGGGAAGTTTTATCTTGATATTCCTTGGACTAAAATAAGGTTAACTGTACAATATTCCTTAGAATATTAATAGAGGCTAGGTGGCTATCACCCCTCCTGATGAATAGATGAGACTGATCACTGATGAGCTGGAAACCGTGTCTTATTTGCAATTGTAATCTGAATGTTATTTCTTCGTTCATCTCCAGATTAAATTTTGATTTTTCTCAACAGTTTCTGGTGGATTCCAAAGGAACACCATCTCTCAAAATCCCAGTTGATTTCTTGCTTCTCTAGCCGAGCTGTTCCCTTGCCACTACTCCTAAGAATTATTTCCTTTTCATTTTATTTTTTATTTTTTTACAAAAAAAACCTAGGGTACATCATCGTGACACCAACTTTTTTTTAATAAAAAAACAATATATATTGGAACATCTGGTTAGAACATGGACTCTCATCTGTAATTGGGATTTTCTAGTTTCTGATTTGCAAAGGGAAATGTGCACTGATATGTGGATTGTTACTAGCAAAGGAGCACATACCGACATTGGATTACCAGTTTTACTTATATGCAAAGATGTATAAACATGTCAAGAGCCAGCAAACAGCGTGTAAAACACCAATTTGCATTTTTTTGACATCCTCAGCTGCCCAATCAACAAAACTGGTTGAAATTGTTGGCACCTCTAAACTAAGATATCCAAGAAGAGGCCATATCACCAAGTTGTTTTTGTTGGTGAAGATTGAGCGGAAATAATTAAAGTTCCTGAATGCATGCAAATGAATGTAATAGGTGAAACGTAGCACAAATTTCCTATATGCATCACAAACCTGCAACAATATACTTCTCAATAATATGTCGTGCCATGTAGATCCTTCTTACAGGGTCATCTACAGGAATTTTATCATGTTCATGCACTTCATTATAGAAATGCACGCTCTCCCCCGCCAAGCAGCTGCAGTTAAGATGAGAAGTGAAAATATAGAGAGTAAACTTTCAACTCAAGATTATTATTGTTTTGCCAAAATAAATTCATTTTTTCTTCAAATTGCTTCAATAGTTGCAGAAAAACATTATTAGGGATGCAAAAGCTTTTGGGAATCAGAAATTTAAGTTAGATCAAGAAATATTATGAAGCTTCTGGGAATTGAGAATTTAAGTTTGCAAATGAAACAATCTCAGAAACTAAATTTTCTGGTTATAAATCTCTACATCTAAATCATTTCCCCAGAAAAAGGTTTCACTAAATGATTAGGAAGCACAAAATACCTGTCAGCAAATGCCATAAAAGACTGGCGGAATCTTTTGTTGAGAAGAAGCTTGTCGAGTGGTTCGTTAGGATCTATGACCGGAACAGAATCTATTTGCAATAGCAGTCCACTATCAGGTATACCCAGAGCTTGACCCATTGTTTGAAATTCTAAAGGTTCTCTTTTCCTCAAGCTAATTTGTGAGAGCAAAGGCTGTGAACTTGATATAGAGAAGAAAACCAGAACCAGTACACTTGCCTGTGGAGCATACCTGAGGAATGTTAGCAATACACATAAGCAGAAAACTAACTACTTGAATCAAATCAACCAGTGATGCCACCAGTAAATAGAAATAGAGAAAGATCCAGACAACAGAAACATACTGTTATCAAAAGCAAAATTCTGGAGGCAACTTGGAGCCACCAGATGTCATCCCGAATTTCATTTGAAATATAAGCAGCAAACCATATCCCTGTAAGTAGAAAAGAGTAGAAATTAAAAGGAAAGACCACGGAGAGAGGTCAAACTGATCATCCATATACTGCTTTGACAAGCAGCTTACAATTAGTTGGTAATTTGACCAATATCTCAATGTCTTATTACCCTTTGGATTAATTGTTCAAGCAATTACTCAATCATTATCATATATGAATAACATATCAACTACTCAATTTTCAATTCTGGTTGAATTTTAGTGTGGTCCTTTCATCCAGTATCTATTTATTTTTGTTAACATTATATTAAAGCCCTGTATAATCCATTCCAGATTTTATGTACTTCTTGCAGACCTAGGCCTTCAACAGTAGCAGTCCCATAAAAGAAACCAACGAATTTGTAGCTGCTTTTCAGTCCCATGACTAAGCCCAGCGGACAACCCAAAAACATGCAGGTCCTACACATTAATCTTGAATTAGATTCAGGCCACTATCACATGGACCACAACAAGGAATCTAAGCGCAACTGTAGAGTTTTATATTGTTGCATCTGCTAGACACAATAGATCATGAGATTTGAACAAAAGAGCTTTTTAAACAAATAGATTCTGACACCATGTTGGTTTTAATAAATTGCTCTAGAAAGTTTATGACCCTTGGTAAAGAGCCAGTGATGCCTATGAGAGCTAACACAAGCAAACTTGAAAATGTAACTTTTGGGGTGTACAATGGCCTTCCCAAGGAAGCAAGACAAAGCTAAATGAGCTTATGGTATATCAACCCATGAAATACCATAGGTGGATTTGGTTCCTTGGAAAACAGATAAAACATAAAGATCATGACCAAGCTTAATCATGTCAAAATATTGTCCATCATCAAATGACTTTCATTTCCACTAGGCGATTGGTTCTCGGATTATGGGACTTCTTGCCTTATGCAGGGCAAAATGAAAGTTTGTAGAGAAAGAAATCCCAATTACAGTGCACTACATAGACCTAGGAGTCTCAGACAAAAGTCTTACCAATAGATAAAGACGAAACAAGTATCCCCTGCCATAAGTCTTTGAGTTCATTAAACCTGAACTCTATATGCCGAATTGCCCATGTTAATCCAACCAGAGCAGCAACATATATTGTGTGAAAGCACACGACTGGAACAATCCAATGAGTCCCCATGTGGCACCGATCATTCAAAGGTCTCTTCACATGGACGACTACAAATAACAAGACAGCCTTCTTGTAAGAAAAAAGAAATTGCAGCAGAGGGTCTACAGTAGAACAATCAATGACCTCATTTGGAAATGTACTGCTCTTAAGAGGGAAAACAAATGCCACTTAAATCTCTATGCAGTAAGTTGAACTTGACAAATTGGACTTTCAAATATGTAACATGATCCATGTTCAAGGAACACTTACATGCAGCTCCGGCAACCCATGGCAAGAGAATCAGAGGAAGAAAAAAATAAGATCTAATTGGTGGTAATTGCCTCCTGCAAGATCAATACCAAATAATTATAGAATAGGGAAAACAACTAAATGCCACAGGGATTAAGAAATATAATCTGAAAAATGAAACAAGTCCAGTGGAAAACTGCAGATTATAAAAGAGTGAACTAGTTGCCAAATGGTTAGATCAATTAGGTGTAGCTAGATGGCTATCGATGGATGATTCACAAAGTCCACCGCTCCAATTTCAATTAGTACATATGCACTTTGGACTTACTTGACAAATATATGATGCAGTTGGAAAGCTTGGGCTATTCGGCAACTCAGTAGCAAACCAAATCCAAGAGGACCTTCAATCCAAACTGAAAGCAGAAGATATTTCAGAGAATCTTGTTTGTATTAAGAAATATGCGTTCACTCAAAAAAGCAGATGTGAATGACAAAGTGAGGAAACAGCATGACTGATGTTAATAGAATCAAAAGAAGGGGGCAACCTGCCCAAACATAGCAAGACTGCCACCAGTGACTCTTTTCAAATTTCAGGAAATTGATAGACATCTGCGTAAAAGGAGAAAAACAGCTTAATATGGGTTGCAATGCTAAAATGCCCATAAAACAGACTTCACTGAATGAAAGCGCTGAAAACATAAAAGAAACATATGAAAACCTGTAGCCTACCACAATTGATAACAAAAGGTTAAAGCTGCCAAACACTTGAATAACTGGAATCCAGAAGCCACTGCCATTAGTACGAGGGATCTTGTGGATCAAAAAGGGAAAAAGTAACCTTGAAAGAAGCCTGGAAATAATTATGAAGGGGAAAAAAAACTCAGTAAAGGAGAACAAAACCATTATCATGACCCACAACATTCTTGACGTTAATCTGGCACGGTTGATCATATCTCTAATCACCCGGTAGAAACCATAATGTTAGTGATGAAGTCCTCTCTCATTAATCGTATTGATTCACTAATTACCAATCAGTAACAATACTCTATGTAATCTCTAATTGATTCAAAGTGGCAACTGGGGAGATAGGGTAAAATCCTGGCATCCTTCCTGTTATCAAACTCTATTTCATTGAGGCGAAGCATCAAACAGGTGAGAATCACAAAAAAGAAGACCCCATATTCAAGAAAACAGACAAGAGACAAAATTATCAATTTTTGTAAATAATTTGCAGTCCAATGATAACAAAATTATACCGTCCAAAACCATATCAAATAATAATGAAAACGGAAGGAAGAATCAATTAATATATAGAGAATATAAAGAAAGAAAGAAAGAAAGAAGGAGAAGGTGTGGAGTGGGTACTAACAAGAAGAAGACGAGGATGGCTATGGAAATAGCTATGTAATCGGAGGGGCAACCTCCTTGCACAGCACAGCTTCGACTCCCATTAACTTCTTCTTTCATCATCTGCTTTTGTTTTTTTCAGATTCAATTACACAGACAGACAAATCTCAATCTTTCTTAGGAATTTAGGAGTAAACCTTTTTACATGCTGTCCTGTTTTTGACTCGTCGACCTTAAAACGTTCAAAAGGCCGCTGTTTTAGCTTGACCTTTTTCAAAGTTAATTATACTACAAAAATTCTCCATTTCTCACGTCTTGGTTTGAAGCTTTCAAAGTTCCTTTACTCATAATTTGGTATTAACTTGCTTTCTCATTTTTATTTGTACTCAATCTTCTATTTATTTTTAAATTTATCTTTACTTAGTTCTTGTTTATTTAATGAATAGTAAGGTTGTTCATTGTTAATAAATCTTATCTTTATTAGTTTCTCGTTATAGAAAGTATAAATATAGAAAGAAGAAAAATATATTTGATTAAAAAAATATAAAGTAAATTTATTGATTTATTTTCAAATAAAAATATACTTATAAAAAACTGTAGCTATCATACTCTCAGCATCCCGAAAACTAAACCAAAAGGAACTCCAAAACTAGTCAAAATACATATCCGATAATCTCAACAGTAGCTTTTTGTTTGAAGATGTGTTTGTCATGTCAGCTCCTATCGCTACTAATGTTACTGAAATTCATGGAAAAATGAATTGCACTTGTGCCTGACAATGAAAGCTTTGTCGATTTATTTCATCCTCGGACCAATCATGGACGCTTCCCTAGTAAAAGCATGCTGTTGGTGTTTTTCTCTATTGGATAATTTAATAATGACAAGAAAAAGGAAGGAAGGGAAAAGGGAGAGGAAATGGCGGCGCTTTGGAGGTGGTCGGTTTTGTGGGTTAGAGAGTGGTGCCAGCCATTGTGATTCGCTGGTGGAGAGAGAGTAGAAGGAAGAAAATGAGGAGGAAGAAAAGGAATGGCAGCCATGGTTATTTCAGGGAAGGACATTCATAAAGAGTTGTTTCTTTTTTCTTATTTATTCTAGGGAAAACGATAAACCACGATGTCGTTGAAGATTTTTTTTTTTTTTAAATCCCAAACAATATCGTTTTGGATTTACTCTACTCTGATCTTGGGAAACTTGGAACTCTTGCTGTTCTGCGTCTTTCCATCTCCTGACTTTGGGATTCTCATTGCTGTGCAACCATACTATATTTTGATGATGTGCTTATAGCTTGGACTTGAGAGACTGGAGTTTTGTGTTCAAGATTTCAAACTAGAAAGGAAGAAAAGGATCACTATGCCTCTTTGGAGAGATAATCACGCTGGATAAACAGAGACACTGTTCACAATCTACAACTCATTCATATTACGATGGCTGCACATGTATGTACTCGGCAAAAGAACTACGCAGCATACTGAAGCCATATTAGGCTAGGATATAGCGTATACCTGTATGTGGATCCCTTTGCAGTCGTGTTTTTAACTGGTCATATGAGGTAGTGTTCATGTTGTAAAACAGGTAATAAAAAAATGATCATCTGATTTCTATTTTGCTGGCTTTGATGTGTGTCGCCACAGAAGCCCACTGGCTAGATTGTTCAGTGCATGAGAAGCCATTGGTACGACCAAGCTTGAGGATACAATGGTAGCATAGCCATAGACAAATCCAACAAAGGTTGCCCTGAAAGAAGTTAAACAATAGAACTATGATTTTACGTAAAGGTAACTGTCGTTCTGATAAACCAGCTGTAAATTAACTGACGAATATGGAAATAGAAAACAGAGATTCAGGAATGTTCTTCAAATATAGTATTCATAGACTTTGAGAAGTTGATGTGTACCTAATGGAATATTGGGGCATAAAAAGTGATTACTGATTCATTATTGGTCTAAATGAGAAATGGAATTAAAACCTTCCATTTAGCCATAGAATAAAATGAAAAAGAGCTTGAGCAGGTCAAAGCGCATAATAAATGTAGCATGGACAGGATAGACATGTAATTCCAGTTAACAAACTGTAGAAGTGAATACCAGACAGCAAAGGAGTACTTTCGACCGTTTCCCAAATGTAGAACACCAAATATGGTGGCAGCTAGAAGCACACTCTTCCAATCCATTCCAAAGAGTGGTAGCAGCGCACCTCGGAAAAGAAGTTCCTAGGCAATCCATGAATTCACATAAAAAATTTATCTTGGTTTTTCTGAGAAAGAGATTATACATGCATGTTTTAGAGACCTGAGATTATACATTCACTTACCTCAGTAACTCCCGGCAAGAATGAAACAACTAAGTAATCCAAAGGTTGAAGTGATGTAAGGACCTGCATGGAAAATAAAGAAGTAAAGACTGGTGAGGGCTTTCAGCGACAAAAATTTCTAGCATTTAGAGGTAGTTGGAAAAACTAAGAAGGTCCAACTCAGTAGCTGAACCATAAAAAAAAAAAAAAAAAAAAAAAAAAAAAAAAAAAAAAAAAAGAAGAGAATATTGAAAGATAGAACTTACGTAAACAAATTTCAAATCATTCCACATTTAATTCTAACTAGATGACTTTCTGTAGACAGTGATAGAGATGATAATAGATTAAATTAGAGATTGAATCAGAAAATTGAGTAGAGTACCTGCTGATTGGCTGCTTCTGTTGATTCAGCAAAATCTGGCCATGTCTTCAGTAGCGAGTATCTGCATGATGAAATCAGTATGACCAATCCTGTAATCAACTCAAGATGCCACATCTCAATACCAACTGTAAAGAGAAAGTAAAGATGAGAAACTCTTTTAAGTATGGTTCATAAAGAAGGAAAAAAAAAAAAACCCTCTTTAAAGTACTCAATAAATAGTATACACGCAGACATATAACTTTGTATTTGGTCAACAGAATAACAGCAGGCAGAGAATAAAAACAAAGACATCTGGATAGCACTTCAGATTGAAATTATCCATCATCAACTAGCAGCCATTTTGCCATGTATTTGGATAGGGACATTTACCAGATTCAGAGTGAATTATTTTTGGATTACAATACTATCAGGGAAAAAAACCAAAACATCAGCGAAGATTGATCATAAGTTCTATAGGATACAAAATTATGAAAATTATGATGATAAACGTTTTCCTTGAACATGGCCATGAGACGACATTTAAATTTGGGCAAGAATCTTCAATCTCGTCAAAAACTACACACCACCCAATGAAGCTTTAACCTTAACTATGATGAGTTGTATCCATCTTCTTTGACTGATAAATTTTTGCTTGGGCTGCATTCTTTGTCATAGCTCCATCTACATGGATGAAAATGTGACTCGGACATCTAGCATAGCCATCTACACCTAGACCAATAAAAGAAGAGAGTACTATGAACATTGAGTTCAGGTTCAGTGTCCCTCAGAGAGACAGAGAGGACTCCCATCTTGGTCCATGCCATGAGGTAATGGGTTGTCTTCCTGGTTCCTGGTCCATGTTGCAGGAATAAGTGGGATCATTCCAGCGTTTTAATGTAAATCTAGATGCGGATAGTTCTCATCGAGAAGTCCTTAATTTAATCATAAAATCCAACCGGCATATCCAACAAATGTGGATGATAATGGAGGGCAAATCAACTTTTTACTTTATCATATTTCTAGTGTCCAGCCAAATACTAAATGTTCACTTTATTTCTATTTGCACAAGAAACAAGGTTAAAATAATGAAAACAATTTTATGAACAACCAACTGGAAAATCAAAGAGGCAAAACATGAAAATTTATACATGAGACTTCTGTAGAGCAGTCGAGGATTGGCAGTCCTTCCATTGATGCGACATGAGACACCTGGAAATTAAAATCAGGGATCACCAAATAATGTGCAGATTATTCATGATGTCAAGCAATAAAAATTGTGCATATGGATGTTAATGATCCTTCCACTGATGCGACATGAGACACCTGGAAATTAAAATCAGGGATCACCAAATAATGTGCAGATTATTCATGCTGTCAAGCAATAAAAATTGTGCATATGGATGTTAATGATATCAATCTAAGCTCTACAACTTAATCACATGATCAGAAACACTAAGCATTGTGTATCATAGACAAGGAAAGATGGGAAAGTCAAGTCCATTAGTTTCTATACAACAAGAGACAAGATCAACAAAAGAGAATAACTCTGAAAAGATTTCATCCAGATGTTCCTGAGCAAGTATGCAAGAAAGTAAAGTAAAGCCTTGCCTGTCGAATTAATATACCCAAAGCAGCTATCAACGCAGAAGTGACAGTGCATGCCTGAAGCACATCACTTCTTGAAGCGATATTGTTTAGTGTACTTTGCACAGGCTCCACAGAATTATCGTCTAAAGAAGACTTATCTGATAACACTACTCTCTCTTCTTCTAAACCCTTCTCAGTACTTTCCAGAGCTATACCATTTTGTGACCGCTCATCCCTTGTCCATTTTTTCACTGATTTCCGTCTCGCAAAAGTCCTTGTGCGAAACTTATCGCCCTGAAAAATAAATAAATAAATTATTTTCAGTCTCAAAAAGATAAGACAACCCGCATAACAATTCCTAAAAAGAAAGGGGAAAAGTGAGTATCTTACGCTAGGTGATTTGGCAGGTAACTGCAATAACTGACAAGAATCAATTAGATAGAGGGCAGTGAACTTCCCACCTAGTTATAGTTATGTTTAAGAGAAAAGCAAGAACAGCTTTACTAAGCTCTCAGTGTCAGTGACTATATTCTGGAATCAATGAAAGAGAGAAAGAGAGAGAGAGAGAAGAAAGACTAACCCATGAAGGTAGAATTTGACCATGATACGTGGTTGGTTACAGAGTAGATATTAGCTGAGGTATTAGTAAGCAAAGCCATGGTAGTTGATGGCCTCCAACTTCAATTTTGATGACCTATAGAGAATTGGAAGAAACCTTGAAAATCAAAACCATTACAGCTCCGGTCATTTGTTTTTTCGTTCTCCGTCCATTTCTTTTTCTGCACTAAATTTTGTCCTTTCGCCACGTGGATGGTCATCAATTTTCACTAATCATTTTAGTGTCCAGCCGGGCTATGTATTATAGTAATATTTTTTAAACATTCTATATTAATATATTAAAATTAAAATTATTAAGAAATATTTAAAAAATAAAATTTTTTAATTTAATTGTAGAAAAATACACACAAATCATTTAAAAAGGAGATACAATCTATACATACAAGATACGTAGAAATGCAATAATTATTATTTTTAAAATAATTTTTATTTGAGAAAATATTAAAATAATAATTTTTATTTTTTAAAATTTATTTTTTATATCAATATATTAAAAATAAAAAAATAATTTAAAACAAAAAAATAAATTTTAACAAAAAATAAATTAAAATTCATTACCAAACATATCTGCATTACCAAATGTTTTGATAATCTATATATATCATGTCTTAAATAATAGTATTAAACTTATTTTGATTGATTTAAAAAAATTAATTCAATCAAATATGATAACATATAATTAATTTAACTAAATTTTTAATAATATGATGATCTGCTAATTAAATTAAATTATTGAAGAATGGGAAGGAATTGATTTGGGAATTTGAACAAGAAACAAAATGAAACGGAGCAGGATTTGAGTTGTGGAATTGACGGTGATTTGTTTGCTGTTGCTGATGGTTTCGTTAGGTGCGAAGTAGACAAATATTTCCCACTCAAACCCAAAATTTGGTGGTTTTTTGGTCCAGCCCGGAAGTGTTGAAAGACGGAGCGTTTTATAAAATAGATCGAGACGGTGCCGTTCTCTGATTTTCTATTGTTTTAGTGTACAAACGATCATTTCTCAATGTATTTTTGATATTTTTAATACGTGGAATTATAAAATTTAAATATAAATAAAGGAATTTCTTAAAGATAAATAATTAAGATAAATTTCTCTTATCTATTGCATTTATTATATTTATATCTTTATTTTATAACATCTAATTTCCTAATTTTTTTTTTAATTAAGTCCTTCCATCCAGGTTTATAGAAATGTATCATTCACCATTCATTCCAAGATTCATTTGAGCTTTAGAAGGATATAATTTTAATTTTCCAGAAAAATAATTATTTCTTAAAATTTAAATGGTTGAGAAGTTTTTTATTTTCAATTTTTAGAACATTGTGAGCAATTTTTCAATAATATCCTTATATAACCAATGGAGCTCTTGGAATAAAAAAACAATTGCATAGATTTAGATGAAAAACTTGACAAAAAGATATATTGTAGAATTAAATATTATACAAATATATAACAAATGCAATTAAAAACGTGTGGATATATGGTAAATTAGCCTGGCAAATAAAGCCATTTATCCTACAAATTGATGTGATTTTAATTTCTATTTTCCTAAATAAATGAAATCATATAATCTTTAATATCATTAGATTGGCTTCCAAATTTGAACTTTGTGGTGCCTGGGGATAGCCTTTAAAAATACTTTCTGTTTTTTATACCAGCACATCATACACAATTTAATGAGGCAAGTTCATCGGCTGGGAGGAGAGGGTGACAATCACTTACTCGGAAAGCAACATGGAAATGGCCAGACATGGAAATGGACGGTGACAAGCTGAAGAAATTCTCGCACGATTCCATCTTAGAAAGCAATAAAACTATGTAACATTATGGTACAAAAATATCTTGGAATGTCCATGCCCAATAATTGCTTTTTTTTTTTGACAAACAATTATACAGATCTCTCAGTACTTTACATTAACCTAATAATTATTAATTTAAATAAAATATAATTTAAAATATCATAAAAATAAACACAACCTCTTCCTTCTTAATATTATATATATATATATATTTTCAAAATCTATCTATCTATAATATTATCATATTTTTTCTATTTACAAAATTACTAATTTTTTATTTATAAAGTTACTAATTTTATCATAAGATAGCTTCCACATCCATCAAAATAAATATTTTACAAGTATTAATTATTACCGATCACAACTTGCTACTACTACAATTACAAGCATCGCCTATAACCAGTCACAATCCTTATAGACTTTTTATATGATCATGGATAATGAATTAAATTACTTTAACTAAAAGATCCACTGATTATCCTTCCTCAATTATAATTTCTAATAATTGACTCTCATCCTTCCCGTTCTTTAGTACTTTTCAATGCTTTTGGTTGGAAGGATCTATTTACATCCTTCCCCTCTCTTGTTGTCAAACAACTAAATGGATGATAACTTATCTAGCATTTCTCCTCCCCCTTTTCATCCATCTCTGCTCACAAACACAGCCCAAGTGATTTAAGAGTGGTAAACAAGATGAAAACTATATGCACAAATTCTACTCTAACATCCTTTTTCATTATAAGAAACATAGCATATGGCATGGTAGGACAAACGTGAAATGAAGACAACCTCAGGTGTATGTTTTCTAATGATGTCATTATGACTGTTCAAAAGGAGAAATACAACTGGGTACTGCTGATAAGTAAGCAAAAATGTGCTTCCACATGATCCAAAAATGGATCTCAAATTCACATATTTAGAGATTTATATTAATTACGAGGATGCTGACTTCCAAGAACTCAACAAAAGATGGGATCGATCATTTTGTGTAAGAATCAGGGCCAATAGTTCTTACCGGTCTCTATGTACATTTGGAGGCCAGCATCTCCCCTCTATACATCATTCTTCTTATTTACTTTCAATTCATATTAGGTACTCGTAATACATTAAGAAAAGGGAATCGTGATAATCTTTTGGCAAGCTATTGACGTAGAGATAGAAGCGTGACAAATCCTCTTTGGAAACCGCTTTTGTGTCAACAACTTCATTGTTACAAGTGAGAACCCATAGGTCTTCCGAGTTAACTCTCTTTAAGCTGCCACGGCAAAATGGGCAGGACTCTGATCTTGTGTTCCTGCAATTATACAAAAAACCATACAAGTGAAATTAATGGCAACCCTCTTCAATATCAAGCACTCACATTGGAAAAGGGTGTTGGTATTGCATCAAGATTTCAAGGCTTGTAGTTACCAGTTGCGGTAGCATTTGATGCACATTGCATGACAACAGTTAGGCAAGACCATTTTGGTGCAGGGCTCCAAACAAATTCCACATTCATCTTCCCTCTCTAAATCAATATTGGCAAGCTTGTTATCTCCTTCCACCTTATTTTTGCACAAACTCTCCATGCCAGAATTCTCTCCCTTGACATCTTCCAACTCTTCTAAGTTACTATGAAGCCGTTGAAGAGATGGTGATATAACACCTGTTGCTCGATTTCATGAAATGAAACAAAGTCAAATAAAAACATAAAATCAGAATGGTGGGGAATTAGTTGCAGTGCATTTATATCTATGGTCTATAAATCAAGAAATGCCAAACAAAACAATCTTACATAATTTACATACCATAGAATTCCCGAATTGTTGCTTTCCTTCCGTGCTTAGATAGGCTAGGTCTACCATCGCTATATACCTGCACGATATTAAAGAGCAAACACATAAAAATTTGCCCCAAATATACAGAGCAGGATGAAAGAATTGGAAACTTCGGCAAACTATCTTTTTAGAATCAACGGACCAAAAGGAGAATTGACCTTATATAAAAGTACATGAAAGAAATTTAGATATCTAGGGAGCAGGCAAATGCATGAACAATCTATCCGTTGTAGCAAAAAGAAAAGGAGAGGTGCCCAGCGATTGTAAACTAATTTCATCTGCAGACGCGCTCCATCCTTGCCCCTTGGAATTGCAGCAGCCCTGGTACACCATCATTCACATCGTGTAACAAAATTAGCAAGACTCAGTCACGCTATCAATATTTAGACAACACTGGTCACTAGAAAAAGAACAAAACTTATAACCATTTTTTTTTCCCTGAAAACAGAGAGCAGGCATAAAGAGAGAGGGAATCCCAACTATCTCCACCTCTTAGCACTTGGAATTGCATGAAATTTTAGCCAAAGCAGCTCGCTTTAGCCGCAATTGAGTAGGCAGACATAGCAATACCAGCACCAAAATCCATTATTTATGTGTGTACATGGATATTGCAGTCTTTTTTTTGTTGAACAAATAAAACTGAAACATAAACTCCCACTAGAAAACATCCATCTACAAATTCACAAAATCTGCCAATTGCTTGGTACAAACTAAAAAATGACCATAGAAAACAAGAAGAAAAAAATCCCTATCCTCTTTTTCCTCGTATCATTTCAAAACGAACTTTTGTTGTTGTTGCTGATCATAACAAGGGATTCTTAAAATCCCAACTACAAAAAACAAAAACAACCCATGTGATCAAAAGAGGAGTTGGAAAGAAAAAAGAAAATCAAATGACTCACAAAGCATTGGCATGCTGGATGTCAGCCTCCAAGACCTTGAGGGAGTCTTGGTAAGATGAGTTGCTCAACTGATAATGCATCATCTCCATCTTTCTCAAACTCAAAGCCGAACAAAACAAGCTCAACTAGGTTTGCAGGTGTGTTAAGCAATAAAAAACAACAGAGAGAGAGAGTAGCTAAAAAGCAGAAGGGATAGGGTATGTGCCTCTAGCTTGCTTTCTCGGGGCGGCTTTGACACTGACAACCCTTGGTTTTTTTATGGTCAGAGAATACGTATGTATAATTCTGATGTGGTGGGTGGCTGCGTCTTGTTCGTTTGTTGACGATGCTCTCCTTCCCCTTTTCTTTTGTTCTTATCTAATCTTTTGCTTTTAGCTGTTGCCTTCCCTTTTATTATTTCTTTATAGCCCTGCCTTTCCTCTCTCCTCTTTCCCCTTCTGCACTTTTGGATTTTATGCTATTTTTGTAGATAAATTATTAACAAAACTATGGGGTTTTTTCCTTGCTTCTCACGGAAATATGAGAATTTTAATAAAAACAATTTACAAATATTATTTTTATAAGATAAAAAGAGGTGTAATTGTATAACTTGTTTCGTGATTATATTTTTTAAAATATTTTTTTATTAAAATAAATATTAATAATATTTTTTTATTTTCTTAAAATTATTTTTGATATTAGTACATTAAAATAATTTGAAAAAATATATTAATTTAAAGTAAATAAAAAATTATAAAATTAATTTTTTAAAAAAATATTTTTAAAATCCGAAAATAAACATGCTAAATTCTCACTCTACAATCAAATACCCTTACAAGAAGTTAATAACAAGATTTGGTAGAGATTCTTGATAGAGTATTTTTTAGGTAAACTGCCTATTATTACTTAAGTTGGGTAATTAAAAAATAATTGTTTGAGTTGGCTTTTTTATTGCCCTGTGGATTTGGTGGCAGCCTGATTTTTAATCATAGAATAGAAATCCCTTAATATATGAAGACGTCGAAGCATATCTATATAATATAATATAATATGATATGATATAATATATGGTGGCTTTAAGACGATGAAAACCCTGTTTAGTCCTCTTCTTAAACAATATAATATTCAGTGGATGAGATAAAATAATAAAAGACTATATGGAGTTATTCACACAAACACCACCTAAAACGTGGAATCCAAGCCTTAGGACAAGGTCAACTCCATTAACTTCTTGTTGAAGAGTATGTTATAAATTGTTTTTTAAAATATTTTTTATTTAAAATTATATTAAAATAATATTTATTTTTGTTTTTTATAATTTATTCTTTACTTCAAAACAATTTAAAAACAAGTAAAAAATTAATTTACAGAAAAAATTGATATAACATGCCTTTCCAAACCAAAAACATTTTCAATACATCAAAACAATTTAAAATCTCATAAAATAATTAATTAAAAAAAATGGTATAACATGCCTTTCTGAACCAAAAGCATTAATTGATGCTTTTAGTTTAGGAACGTAGTCGTGGTGTGATCATGCCCGCAATGCAAACCATATTCCTAAATCAAAAGCATCAATTGGATTTGTGCGGTTGAGCTTCAAATCACGTTTCTAAAATAGAAACATTAATTAATTAATGTTTTTGTTTTAGGAACACAGGTTGCATGTTACCTGCGCCTGAATTCCTAATAAAAAATAGTGTTTGATATTATAAAAATTATTGTTTTTAAAATATATTTTATTTAAAAATATATTCAGATAATATATATTTTAATTTTTTTTTAAATTTATTTTTAACATCAAAATACTAAATATTTTATTTAAAAATATATTTAGATAATATATATTTTATTTTTTTTTAAAATTTATTTTTAACATCAGCATACTGAAACAAAAAAAAAATAAATTTATAAAAAAAAATATATTATTATTTTTTAAAATCCCACCGCATAAACAGACACGTCTGTAAGAGTCAGAAAATTCTGCTTGGGGCACCTCACCCTCTCTCTAGCTGTCTGGTAGGGCAAGACACTTATTACCTCTTCCAGAACATCACGGTATTAAATAGGAAAGTTAGTGTTTTTGTAGGGCAGGCACCTCTCAATTGCTTTTTCTTTTTTCTCTGGTCAAAGTTCACAACCTCTCACTTTTAAATTCTATTGTATCAGTTTAATTCAGATTAAAATATGAAAAAAGAAGAGTGGATATGGTGTAAGAGTATATGTTACAGATAGAGTATATGTTACAGATAGGCGAAGGCTGATGGAAAGAAAACTATCTGGCTGCTGGGACAAGGCAACCATTAGATTGGTCAGGGCTCTCAATCTCAAGAAAGCTTGTGAGTAATGTTTTCCGGGAAGATTGTGCCTTTGAACTAGCAGATTGTAGTTTTTGGCTGCCATCAGTTCCTTTTTCAATCTTGTTAGCTTCTTGTATAGCCAAAATTATTTCATGCATCCTTGGCCGAGAAACTGCTCGTTGTTCTACGCATTGGATTGCAACTTCAGCAATCCTCCAAATGGACTCAATCTTGACATTTCCAATTAGAACAGGATCTACAATGCTCATCACATCTCCTTTACGAATCAAGGACCTTGCCTGCAGAAGATAGCAGCTCACGAGGATGATTAAGCCTTGATTTGATTTCATATGTAGTGAGCATAATAGAAATATATGGGCTTCAATTCAAGAAAGATGACTATATGCCTTTGAAGAGAATGGTGATAGCAAGAAGTGCATACCCAATGAACAATGTTCAATTCAGAACCAAAATCTTCTATTGAGACAGGTTTTTTTCCTGATACCAATTCTAAGAGAACTACTCCAAAGCTGTAGACATCACTTTTTTCAGTCAATTGCTGATTTGCATAGTACCTGAAGAAGCAGTTACACGATTGGTGAAGCACGAGCAGAAGTAGTAGAGAATGATGGGTATGCACAACTGATGAAGGTGGCTTACTCCGGATCCAGGTACCCGATTGTTCCTCGCGCCACACTTGATACATGGGTTAAATCTTCTTCAGCTTGCCTTGAGAGCCCAAAATCTGACACTTTTGCTCTCATATTGATGTCCAGGAGAATGTTGCTTGTTTTAACATCTCGGTGTATGATACCGGGGTTGCATCCGGTGTGCAAGTATTCAAGTCCTACAAACATCTAAATATGAGTTTATATTGTGAACTTGTAAACCAAATACTAATGCATCATAAACAAACCAGAAGTTCAATATTAACCTTTTGCTGCATCCTCTGCGATCTGCAAACGAGCTAGCCAATCCAAGTGCTTCTGGTTGACAGGACCTATTAGAAGGTCATCTCATTGATTTAAATGGAAATGTTTCTAATAAAGAAACAGAAGGGTGGAAAATAAAGCAATTGTAATGTGCAGATTGCAAACCATGAATGTGATCACGCAAAGTTCCATTGTGCATGTATTCATAAACCAGAATACGCTGATGTTCTTCTTCACAATATCCAAGCAGAGGAACCAAGTTCCTATGATGAATTCTTGACAAGAGGGCAACCTGCAGGTACGTTAATGTAGCTAATTAACCAGCCCTTTGAAGTTCATTATGGTTGCTTCATTTCTTGGTCTGATCTTATGCTAACTAAGTTTCCTGTTCTTTAAACCTTCAAAGTTTCAAATCTCTAACTCAAACAAATTATGTGGGGTGAACATAAAGTTACCTCAGTCACAAACTGCTGCGTCAGATGAGTGGACGAGTCAGTCATTATCTTAACTGCCACTTCTTTTCCGTCTTTCATTTGCCCATAGTAGACAGTCCCAAAACTTCCTCTGCCTATTTTCTTGGAAAAATTCTTGGTAGCTTCTTCAAGCTCAGGGAGCGGAATATAGTATGAAACTCCTTCACCCATTATATGCCAACCCCGTGCTACAGAATACGCATTCGAAGGCTTGGCACTTGCACGCAAAGAATTACCTGACAGACTCAAGAATACTTGAGAAATGCACAAAAATTTTCTATGCAACATGAAGATAACTGAGGTGTGTGTGTGTGTGTGTATATACAGACCTTGGACTTCACTTTTTTTATGAGATGTCTTTCTTTGAAGATTACGCAAGAATAGTAAACTTCCTATCACAACAACTAATAGACCTGCAAGTATGCCAATCGAAAATCCAACTATCAACTTCGAGTGCATCTTTTTTCTTGCCTCTTTGTGTAGCCCAGGATTATGTTCATAACTGCAAGAGAATAATATCGTAGCTCTTTATAAATGTTCTGAGGCATACGATTTGATGGTTCTTGTATCTTATTCTCTATACCAGTTTCCTATGGAACAAAAGCTAGGCACATCTTTTATCATCATATAAGCCAAGGGGTAAGCGATGGCATAAAACAATTCGAAATACTCACTTAAAGATAACTTTTCCAGTTAAAAATTCTGAAGGTATTTCCCCACTAAAGGAGTTGTTCTGTATGTACCTGTCACAAGGGCACTTCACAGTTAATGAGTATCATAGCAGTGTCATGGAAGCATTACCGCTAGGATCAAAAGATTAAGTGTACTTCATATTGCAATCAAGAGTCTGGTGAAGTGTGAATCATCATATATAGTGTATAGAGACAGTTAAATAAATCAAGAGTGCTACTTACAGTGCCTGTAATTTAGGCAAACTGCCAAGGTACTTGGGCAATGGACCATTCAGTTTGTTGTTCTCCAGATGCCTGGATGACCATTGAATAAAGCAGGCAAGGACTAGTCAGTTGTTCTACATCTAAATTTGCAGAAACATGCACTAGTAGAAACTGCAGTTTTAGGATAGACTGATGGAATGTAAAGCATGAATTTCAAAGCTTACACAATTTTCAAATTAACGAGATTGCTTATGCCAGGGATAGGCCCTGTAAGGAAGTTACCATCCAACCACCTAAGAAAAAAGAAAAGGATTAAGATGGATCATAATATGAAGTAGTACAACTCAACTATTGCACAACATCACTTACAACTCTGTCAATTGCTCCATGTTGTTAATCTCAGGTGGAATCTCTCCTTTCAGGTTCTTTCCTGACAATGCACTGTTCAGCAGGTCAGCAGAGTCACTCTTATAAGGATCTTAGAAAGTCCGAAACATTAACTACTTAATTATGTGGAAAAGTTTATGGAGTCCATTGCAAGTTAGCAACACCTTTTAATATTGCGGCATTGGCTGTTCTATGAGCTTTTAGATCAAGTATAGCAAATGAATTTCCATGGCATGATGAATTTATTGTTTCTTTGAATTCATAACTGTAGCATTCAGTTAAGCATGGCAAAGCAAGTACTCTAGTTGACAAATCAATGAATAGATATGAATGGAGTAATGAGTATCCATAACAACTGCAACTACTAGCGTTTTTCAAACACTAAGTCTAAAATGCCAAAATGCAGTGTCCAGAATGAAATATATGAAAATGATCTGGAATTAACTAAGTAAGAAGAGGTTACATTTTTGTGATTCTTGGTGGTGAGGTTGAGGAGCAATTCACCCATTCCCAGTGAGCAGGAACACAAGGATCGCCTTGTTCATTTGCCCAAGCACTTTCAGCAGACAGAAAGCGAAGGGCATTGAGAACAGTCACTGGCAATTAAAGTTTTAATTATTCATACAGCTAATATTGGTCAAGCACGTTCTTTCTCATACTACTAGGAAAAATTAAGCAAAACATAATGATTTGGAACCCTGCGTACAGATGGTTTTTAGGATTAGTAATAGGCTGAGGTTGTAGGCTTACCATCTTTGCTGTCAGTCTTTGGTTCAATCTTTAGGTATTTACTAATCTCAATCGCATTTAAGAGTGGTCCTAGTGTAGAATCTTGGGTCTTGACAAAAGAGAATGAAAGAACAAAATCCAGAGACACATTCATGTAGCTGGGTTCATAAAGAGTGTAGCTTCCATTGGCATTTTCTGCTATATTTACCACTGCATTGCTGTAGTCAGATAAGTAAGGTTGCTTTAATTTGAATTTCCGAGTCTCATTGGCTCCCAAGTCTTCAATTTCGGCAAAATATGCATAAGCTCGGGCATTTGCAGGGAAATCTTCAAGATTCAATCTATAGCTTAGCATCTCTTCAGTGCCAACAACAGCTGTTTGCATTACTTTAACTGGAGGGTATTCTCTAGTCCTAGTGTCTACGTACTTCGATGTATTGATTTTAACTGTGCCACGGGCCACCCCTACAAGGTAGTTTTGCCTTTTCTCGAGATCTGAACCCCAAATTCTGTCATACGGATCATCCGGGTACCTGAGAGAGGCAAATGTTTTACATTTTGACATCTTTCCATGTTGCACAAGAACTAGATTTAATGGAGGAGTGGAAAGCTAATTAATGAAGTGCTCAATTAATTCCATGTTATCTTTCTGCAACAATTGGAAATCAGCTAACCTTATGGCATCCTTGCTTAAAGCACCAAAATTTACTCTAGCTGCTACCTCTAAGAAGAAATTATCCTCAAAATCAGTGGCATACATTGAAAGGTTGAAGGGTCGCAATTCCAGAGTGGATATGAAGGGAGAACCAGTTGTAGCACAGCATATGCACACATCAATTGAACTTGAAGGAGCCCTTATAATCATTTCCTTAACATACACTCTTGAAGCATCCAATACTACCATAGTCGACCACTTAGTTGTGTCCAAGTAGAGATCAAATTTGGGGTAGGCATCTTCATTTTCCGAACTTCCGTATTGAAAAGTGGCACGGACAAGATACCGCCTTCTCTCTTTGGTACCTAGAGTGTAACAGTACTTGTTGCTGTCTAAAGGAAAGTCTCGCCGTCTTTGATACTGTGTATTTCCATTTGAAACCTGTGCTTCTGATGATTTTCCATACTTCATGATTGTACCGTTGTCTGAAACCCATGCCAGTCCAGTTCTTGGATCAGTGTAATTACTTATGCCTCCACAATCTATACTGATAAATTCTGCATTTTGAAATTGGTTATATTAATTTCTTGGATTTTCATCTATATTACAAACTCCGATTCACAGCACAAAAAGAGAAAGGGATCATCGCCAATCTTTAAGAAATAGATTGCTATTACTGCTATCATCGCAAGAGAATGAAAACATGCTTAAGATCCCAACAAGAATACAAGTTGTTATCTATATCTTTGTGTTACAGCGTAGCTAGCACAGTGTACAAAATGAAAAGAAAATATCCTTAAAATAAACAATAAGGTTGCAGAGTCAAGAAGAACTCACCTGTAACTTGGCATATAACAGAAGATACAAAGAACAGATAAAGAACCAGAAAGTGAGAATACAGAGCCATTAAAGAAAGGGAGACAAAAACTAATCCTATGATCTATTTTTTGTTAGAACTTCAAGTGATTGATGAACCCCATAACTGTTTGTTAAGCTGAGCATCTAACACATCTTTCTTCCACAACCTAGTACTTACTTTTCACCTCTTTTTTTTTTTTAATTGATGAGGTTGTGCAATGTGTGATGTTATGGCCTTCTTTTCTCTTGGGAATCTTCTTTTTCCCAACAAATCAAAAGATTTTAAGTTCTGCTTTATTTCCTTTGTGAAAGAGCGTGACTCAAGCTGAACCTACAGGGTGGAAAAGGAAGCGCCAACTTTTACTACACACGTTTGTTTCTGTTGAAAAACCTTTTAATTTTGTTTTTAGTTTGGATATGTTATAAGAGCTTGAATATGATGTCAAACACAGAGAAATCCGTAGGGTTGTAACGAAGATTTGAAGGGAAAGCTCTGTCTCTCTCTCTCTCTCTCTCCCACACACACACACACACACACACACACACACACACACATCTCACACGCGCACACAACTCTCACACACAAACACACTGCGTGTGAGCGAGAGAGAGAGAGGGAGAAAGAGAGTAGACATTTGGAATTATGAAAGATAAATATTTTTTATTTTTGGAATTAATTTAATTTAATTATTAATTTTTTAAAAATTTAATTATGCATAATATTTCCTGAAGTTATTTTTTTTAATATGACTAAAAGGTTTTATCTTGAATTTTATAAATATTGGTATGTACAGGTGTGTTTTTAAATTTCCACAAATATATTAATTTAAAAAAATATTAATGTTCTTATAAATATCACTTTGATATTAATAAGAATAACTGGAAACAATTTTTTTATTTTTTATAATAAAAATAAATTTATTTTTTTATAAGTATTAAAAAATAAATAAATTTATTTTTTTCCTATGTTTTTCTACAAACTCTTTCTTTATGCTTTTCATAAATAAATAAATTTTTTAAAAAAACTTATAAAAAATATTATTTATAACTTTCAAGGTTTTACTGTATCTTAAATATATTTTTTTTGAATATATATTTATTGTTAACATACATAGTGGGGTAATTAACTCTCTAAAGATAATGATTGTCTCAAAATTTTCTTGTTATATCCAATATTCTGATAGAATATCCATTTAATAAAGATATTTAAGAATGTATTTAATAAAAAAATAATTTTTTTAAAAAATAATTTTTTATATGTTTTTGGATAGTTTTAATATGCTAAAATAAAAAATAATTTTTTTAAAAATAAAATAAAAAAAATATATTATTTTAATATATTTTAAAAAATAACTATTATTATATTCTTAAATTATGATTAACACAATCAAGTTTAGAGTAAAGTGAGCCAAATCCATTTGAGTCAACATCAATGACGTTTTTTATGTAATAAAATGAAATCATTATAATAAGATGTTGACCCATATTGATCCTATAATCCATAGATTGATTCGATACACAATTATTAAGCTTTAAAGGGCCCGTGGGGACTGGGAATCAAATACCAGCCATGCACGGACCAACCCTTGACGAAAGAAAAGGGGATAATGTTCTTACTGTTGAGGAATTTAATAATTTTCTTTACTTTAGCTTTCGCGAAACACAAAATCTGCTTCTTCTTTTTTTGGTCACTTTGGACCAACTTGTCTTTAACTTTACAAATATTTACAAAATACCAGTTTGAAAAATAATGCAGATAAAAAGCGTCTCGGGAAATATGATTATAATTGTTTTTTATTTTAAAATATATTAAAATAATTTTTTATTTAAAAAAATTATTTTTAATATTAATATAATTAAAATAATTAAAAAATATATTAATTTAAATTTTAATTTTTTTTTAAATATTTTTAAAACACAATACCAAATAAAAATATAGTTTATAAGAACACAAAAAAAGTTTTGGGGTGTTTATGAAAAGAGTATCGTAACAATTATTTTTTAAAGTATATTTAAATAATATTTTTTTATTTTTAAAAGTTTTATTTTTAAGAGTAATATATTAAAACTATCCAAAAAAATTAAAAAATAATTTAAAATAAAAGTGTTGTGTATATATATATATATATATATATATATATATATTGCCATCATCAATAATAAAAATAAAAAGTTTCTACGTGGGCTCCCAAATTTAGCCCTCCAGGTTCACAGGGTGGCCAATTTCACCTCAAGAGTTTATTTTGTTTCAATCAGCCCTCATAATTTTGGTTGTAGTTTCAACTCCCACTTCACTTATTTCCATCGGTAATTGAAACGGAAAAAAATAAGTAAATTTGAATTTCATCCTTGAAATTCATGAGATATTATAATATCAACCAAAGTATTAGAGTGAAAAACACAACCAAATAAGAAATAACAAAGAATCCTGCTTTACTTTCCTGGTCTTAAATTTGGTGGAAATACATGCTCATTTCGATATTTTTATCAGTAATTTGGTAAGGAATCCTTGTTTTACTTTCCAGGACTACTGTAATTGCCATCATCTGCCAAGTTGAGGTATGCGGGCTAGAAATTTGTCACAAACAAAGATCATTTGTATTGTTGTGGTTACAAGCCTAGAGGCAATCCTACACGAACAAAGATAAGAGCCGGTGAATTTGAACATGAAACTTCACCTGTGCTTTCTTAATTTGTAATTGAAAAGGGGGGAGGGCATCTCCATTATGTTTCTTACTTTCTTTGTGGGATTGGCTGAGTCACAAAGCTTTTGCCTTTGATCATTTCTTTGGTTTGTGTGTATTCTTCCTGTAACATTCCTTTTCTTTGCCGGTTGTGAAACCGTCTAGGGTTCAATAAAAAGAGGTGAGGTTTGATAGGGGTTTTGTGGTGGGGTTCTGCAGGGCAGCTGGTCTCCCAGGAGATAATGGTGTGAATTGTGTGCAAAATGAAATTGTCATATAGCCCCATTGCCCTTTTCATCTTGTTTTTGGTGGAATGGATGGACTGTGGCTTGTACAGATGCCCTCCCTAGTTATGTAGCCTTCCTCGCAGACTTGTATACAAGGTGGGTTGATGTTCGCTTCAGCTTGTACTCTATCACTCCTTCCAAGTATTTTTCTTGGAGGAGGTAAGAGGGCATAATCAGAGGGTTGTTTTTTGAAAAGCAGCAGAATCCATGGCGTTTAACCTACCTTTTCCAGTACCTGAGACTCGTGCGATTCTGTTTGATTACATGATCTGACTTGTAGAAGCCGAACTTGTGGAACACAACGCTAGCCATTATTGTACATACTAGTGTACGATGGAGAAGTCTGATTTCATCCACATGTGGCTGGTTAGAAAATGACGTTTCAGAGGTAGCTGCATGTGATCGACTAAATTGCTGGAAACCACCCCACGAACTATGAACCAGTTGACTGCAGGTGCTCTGAAAATTCAATAAACATCATCAGCGGCTGCTACAAGATGGAAGGTTAAGCACTTGGAGGTATGTGCGATGATTAATACATGTAAATACTAAATGGTAAGTAATAATAGAAAAGATATGCATGGCATTCAACTCAGCTTTTTGGAACCTGAGAGTGTTGGGGATGCTAAAGTCTAGAAACTTATTTCTCTTGAGAGTACCTAGTCTCGGTTTACTATGCTGTGTCAGTACGGCAAACATCATGGATTCAATACATGATAGTCTCGGTTTACTATGCTGTGTCAGCAAGGGAAACATCATGGATTCAATACATGATACATGACATGTTTGTTACCATCATGAATTTGCTTAAGAAATCAAGGTGTTGCCTCTTTATGTTTTTTATGCGGTTCGACCTGTTGATGACAGCTGAAACTTTTCATAGCTGGTTAATATATAGTAGAAAACTTGATTTAAACTCGTAAATCTATTCTCATCTTTGCACCTCTCGGATAGTAGACTTGTCAAGGAGATGATTGTTCTGCAACTGCTCTTTGAAGAATGTCAGGTGAGAAATTGTACAGGAAAAATAGTAACTAACGATATCTATTTCCAATTCCTTCATGATTTTGATGCGGGTGAATCCCTAGTAGATCCAATATTCACATCCACCAATGAATTTGGAGTGGATGGTTCTAAACGAAGATTAAAAGACCTGAGCTCAATCCAAAGAATCAACAGAACCGAAAATGCCTGTGACAGGACCAGGTTTCAGTTTTAAAATTGCTGAGCGAGCTATGTATCCTGAGAAAGACGTTTGAGTCTAGTTTCCATCGCATCAACAGTGCAGGATTTGGAGCTTTCCACCAAACGTCATGACCAATTTACTCACAAGCGTGCACGCTGCTACAACAAGAATTCAGCAGAACCAAAATCTCTCTGTCATATATTACAACTCGCATGACTGCCTCTTAGTCAACAAACATTCAGTGGAGCTTGGACAATCCTCCTCCCAGCTCACTTGCATGTCAGTAGCTTTACTTGTCAATAAAGACAGCAACGTGGGCTATAACTAGAGGGAGGTCCGCATGGAGACATACGCCTAAATGATAGATATATAGTTGAAAATTCCCTTCAACTAAGCGCTGAGTTATGCTTGTTTACTAAGCTGTCGACTACCTCTGGCGGATTCGATTGAGTCTTGAACTAGCAGAACTCTAATCTTCAAGAGGCTGCTTCTGTATCCTTATAGTGGCGAGCTTTATCCCTGTTCATTGCACCTTCTAAGTACTGGATTTTATTATCATTAATCGAACTTGATCAACAACTTCATTGCACCTTCAAGATAACTCCTGCCTTCCTGCGATGATGGGGTTGTCGGCTTGGTCAAAGCCAACAGGGAGTCTGGGCCGTCTGGCCCGGTCATCATAGCGCAACCTGTCTGGCGCGTCTGAAATCAACTCTGGTAGGTCGGGCATCACCCTCCAGTTCTCGTTTCTTCGAGCTAAAAGACAGGAGCCAAATGGACCCATTCCATCGACCTCACACAAGCCGTGGGCCAGGCAAGAACCTGTCAGGTAAACTGATATGAGTCGATTGAAATTTCGAGTTAAAAAAACTTGAAAGGAGTTATTTTTATTTTTTTAAAGACTCTGCTTTTTTTTTTTCCTAGCATAACTTTGATAAGATATTCTTCGATAAATTACTGAATTGACTTATTAAATTGTGTTAGGTTTAATAATATTGCACAAAACTTAATACCAGAAAATAAATCATTATATTAAATTTTAAATTTACTTAATCTTTTTATAAATTCTTTTTTACAGGACCTAAGTCTACTTATATAGTAGCAGAGCCATTGAGGGGTAAAAAGAGGCAATTGTCCCCTTAATTTTTTTTTTAATATTAATATATTAGTTTAGGAAATTGTTGCTACAGGAAAATGAAAAAGAGAAATTGTTATTGTTTATACTTGTTAACTTATACATTAATATAATATAATATAATATATATACACAATTCATTCAATAATTTTTTTTCCTTTTGATATAATATAATATAATATATATGCACAACCCATTCATAATTTTTTTCTCTTTTTCCTTTTATTTCTATATCAAATCAATACTACAACCTAAATATAGAATCTTCTTATTGACAAAGAGTATTTTTTATCTTCTGCCTTTGCTGCTTTATTCTTTTCATGAGCTGCTGTATTGTTTTTTTTTTTTCATGAGCTGCTATTCTCTGCCTCTCTGTATGCAAATTTCTTACTAAGTATAGTTAAGCAATTATTTTTTTTTGCCTTTTGCTTTATATTTTAGGTAATTTTTTTATTTTTTCTATTTATTTCATTATTTAATTGTAATTTTATTCTTTTATAATTAGTTACTAAAAATCTTAGGGTATATGATAATTTAGGGGTTTTGATATGAATATGTTCAAAATAAATGTTTAAATATACTAATTTAATCAATTAAATGTTTATTTTCTTTTTATAAAGAAATAAATTAATATTCATGCAAAACCACTATTATTGACATCTCTTGCATTGGTAGAGTAGTTTATTGAAATTTAATATTTTCACATGAGTTGTTTGTAAGTAAAATATCAAGTTTTTCAAGAATTGTTCCTCTTACACATGCATTAGGCATTGCTCCTTAATTAAATATCTAGAAATAATTAAGTATAATTTAATCAACATACTTATTATATGCATATAGATATGAATTGAAATGGCTTTTGATTTTGATGAATTGATGTGTATTTTTCTATAAATTTCATATGGAAGATTTAGAATTATTATGTAACTCAACTAGTTTTTATTTAACAGGGAATTATTGTGTAGTTGTGTTAGTTATTATATAGACACTAATGATGATAAAAAAAAATCCAGTAGATTCATATTAAATTAACATGTCACTAAACAAGTATTTCAAGCATAAATCGCTTGAGGATGAAAAGTCAATCAAAACTTCAAGTCATGTAACTCAATCAAGTTCAAAGAAAAGTCATATTGAAATCAACCCCGACACTCTCCTTGCTGACTTTGGCTTAAGAAGACCAATTTATGAATACTATATAAATGATAGGGATGCAATCCGAAGAGCTTATTTACAAAAAAAGCCTTGTCAACCTTCACATTGTGATTTTTCTCAAAAATAATTTGGGAATATATCAACACTACAACACTTTAATCTGGCTTGGTTTGGTGCATACCCAACATGGTTAGAGTACAGCATAGCCAAAAATGTTGCCTTTTGCTTGTATTGTTATCTCTTCAAGTCAAAAGAGGGTGTTGATTCATTTGTAGGTGAAGGGTTTTCAAATTAAAAAGAAGAAGAAGAAAAGATTTGATCTTCATATTGGAAAGTCTAATAGTTGTCATAATGCAGCTTAGATAAAATGTGAGAATTTGATGAATGAAAAACAAAGTATCATTACTTTTTTATCTGAACAGACAGTAAAGAGTCAAAGTGATTGTCGAACTCGATTGAATGCTTCAATAGAGTGTGCTTATTTTTTATTGCACCAGGAACTTCCATTTCATGGCCATGATGAATGTGAATGTTGAAGTAACCTAGGGAATTATCTAGAGCTCTTGCATTTTCTTTCCAAAAATAATGAAGCTATTAAAAGAGTTACTTTCAGTGAAGCTCTTAGACATAACAAATTGACTTTTCTAGATATTCAAAAAGACATTACTCAAGTTGCTGCAGAGGAGATTACAAATGTGATTATCAAAGATCTAGGTGACTTATTATTTTCAATTTTAATTGATGAGTCATGTGACGTATCAATCAAAGAGCAAATAGTTGTTGTTCTATGATATGTAGATAACAATGGACATCTAATTGAAAGTTTTCTTGGCATTCAACATGTACGAGATACAACTGCTAGTTCACTCAATGCAACTATTGAAGTTTTGTTTTCTAAACATGGACTAAACATATCAAGATTGCGTGGTCGAGGATATGATGAAGCTAGTAACATGCGAGGTGAATTCAATAGCTTGAAAGCATTTATTCTAAATAGCAATCCAAGTGCATATTATGTACATTGTTTTGCTCACAGACTTCAATTGACTCTTGTGGCTGTTACAAAGAAGCATAATGAAGTTGGAGATGTCTTCAATTTTATTTCTAGCATTATAAACATAGTTGGAGCATCATGCAAAAGGATGGAGGTGATTAGAGAAAAATAATATGCTAAAATCAAGAAACTGGAGAAATTTCTAGTGGACGAGGCTTGAATCAAGAAACTTCTCTTAAAAGGTATGGTGATACTCGTTGGGGCTCCCACTATGTTACAATTATTCGTTTACTTGCAATGTTTTTATCAGTTCTTAATGTGCTTGAGATTATAATAGAGGATGGGATGAACTCTGAACAGAGAACAGAAGTAGTCGTTTTAATAGATATTATGAAATCATTTAATTTTGTATTCATGCTTCATTGTTTGAGAATGATATTAACAATTACTAATAAGTTCTCACAAGCATTATAAAGAAAAGATTAAGAAATAGAAAATGTTATGAGTTTATTGAAAACATCAAAGGAATGATTCAAAATAATAAGAGAGAGTGATTGGGAATCTTTATTGGAAGAAGTGATATCTTTTTACATCAAACATGATATTGATATTCTAAACATGGATGATGAGTACAAGTTTCGTGGGTGTTCAAGGCAAAAATCTCAAGGGATTACAAACCTACACCATTTCCATTGTGAATTGTTTAACAATATCATTGACATACAACTTATTGAGTTGGATGATCGTTTTACTGAGACGAATACAGAGTTACTTTTTTATGTGGCATGTTTAAACCCAAGTAACTTTTTCTCTGCTTTCAACAAAAAAAAAAGCTTCTTCACCTTGCTCTTTTTTATCCCAGTAAATTCTCTATAGTGGATCTTATCGTACTTAGTGACTAACTTGATACGTATATTATTGATCTATGTGGTGGTGATGAGTTCTCTGGTATTGAAGGTATTGTTAGTCTTGCAGAGAAAATGGTAAAAACAAAGAAGAATTTGATATTTCTATTAGTATATAGTATATATACTTATCAAATTGTCATTACTTCTACTAGTTGCAATTGGTACAGTGGAGAGAGTTTTTTTTGCTATGCATATTGTCAAGAGTAGATTGCGTAATATGATGAGAGATAAGTGGATGAATGATAGTTTGGTTATATACATTGAAAAAGATATCTTCGATAAGATTGATAATGAAACTATTATGAAGCGGTTTCAAAATATAAAAACTCAAAGAGAACAATTATAATGTAATTTTTTTTCAGTTTAAAAGTATTTTTAAATTAATTTTAATTGATATGAATTAGTATATATATTTTAAATTAATTTTTAATGCATATCTATATAATGTAATATTCGTTAATAATTTGCCCCCTCATTGGAAAAACTCTGGCTCCACCACTGTACTTATATATTAATAAATAAATAAATAAACAAATAATCACTCTAATTTTTATTTATTTCTCTCTTCCCAATTCTTACTGAGAAAATAGAAAAGCATATGAACAATCATTTTTTGTTTTTTACTCTTTATTAATCTTTGAGTTATCGTTTATAGTATTTATAGTTTCCATGTATAGGTAGTTTGCCTAAAGGCAAGGGTTTTCTTTATACAGTTGCCGTTTAACCTGCAAAGAAAAGCCATGGTACTGTCACTTTATATTTAGTAATATTACTTTCTGGTTATAAAAGAAATAATTAATATGAGATTCTATGACTAGTTTCGTTATTCTAGTGATCTCATGTATTTTTATTTTTTATTTTTACTTTATATTCATTATGATTCTTAAAACTAAGGGTCATATATGCACGGAATTATTATTACAAGGTTAATTATAAATTTCTTGAATAAATTGTTTTAGTCTAAACTTAAACTTAAATTGTTTTAATCTTAAATTGGGATAAGATTGGAGTGGAGGGTATAAGGGATAAGATTTGAGTGAAGAGTTAGCTTGAGTTAATTTAAAATAATATAATTTTAATATTTTTATTAAAAAATTAAATTAAAATTTAATCAATTTAATTACGCACAATTAGCTACCTATAAAAAGAAGAAGCTTGGCATATCCTCGGAATACATTGTTCATTCCATCACCTAGCATCTTCCAGCAGGAAACTACAAGCTGAAACAGTGCCGAGAAAATATGAACACATAAAGTTAAAAGGAATAAATAGGCAAGGGTTAGAGCACCTGAGGCATCATAGAAGATATCAAGGAGAGAGCAATATTCCTGACTTTAAATTAAACAAGTGAAAAAGCAACACCCCACCGAAGAGAAATGGCTCGGATTACTTGTTAGTGGGCATTTCCTTTTAGAGCAATTGAGTTTTCTCCCCTTCTTCTTCTTTAATCCTTCTCGAAGGCAAGCCTTTCGAACCTTGATTGTTGAAAGCTGAAGCCTCGATCGCCTATATAAAATTATAAACTTAAAGAAAATAACACCGAGACGGGCCCATGGCTAAAAGAGATGGGGGATCAGACCCGCTAATAGGGCTCTTGATGTACTTGCAATTCGGTACTTTGCAACGTGTTTCGACCAGAACAAAAGCGTATCTCGCTGGGGATCAGCCTCTTGTTGCTGGTTAGAGGGCTCGAGTGATTGATTATTGGTGGGAAAAAAAAATATTGATTAATTAACAAGATTCCCTCTTTACATGAGCACCGAGTTTGGAGCGCTTGCGACTACTAATTCTGACCTCAAAATCTTGCTTTAATTTCTTAAAGTTGCTGCTGTGGCCTCAATTAACTACATCTTCTTTAAATGATGCATGTGTTCGAGAATATGGTGTGTTTTTTTTTTAAATAGTTTTTTATTTAAAAATATATTAAAAAATATATTTTTTATTTTTTTAAAAGCATATCAAAATCAATAAAAATATATTACAAAAACTTAATTTGATGTTTTTATACTAAACACAGTTTTAAAAGCATCCAAGAACACTTTTCGACACTCTAAATATAATTTAAATGTCTGTTTGGAAGTAATCTGGACAAATTCCAAGATACCAGTTATCATTCCTTTCATATTGAAATTACATTAATGAAAGATTGAACGTCATTCTATGCATACCATTGATCTTATAGGTAGCTAGCTAGGGTTTGGATAAAGTGGATTCCCCCTTGTAATTTCCAAGCTCAACAAATGATAAAAATCAAAGCGTGGGGAAGACGATCCAATCCAAGTGTGTCAGCATCCAGAGCACCAATGATGTCAGCTTTTGCAACTTAGGGGGTTTGGATTTTGGCAGTAGGTATTTTTTAAAATAATTTTGTATATATGTATTAAAATAATATTTTTTATTCTTAAAAAAATTATTTTAGAAATTAAAATAATTTAAAAAAATTAATTTTTAATTAAACTTTTGTGAAACATGATTTGACTGTATTCTCAAATAAATCCTTCATCCAAGAAGAATTGTTGTCATTTAGTGATTGGAAGTTGTGTTCAACGACATGTTTAGAATTTTTTTGCTTCAATTTTTTTAATAAGAAGCACCTCATTTGTTTAAGTTCGAGACTCGTACAAACTTACTACTATTTTACATTTAATTCTATTAATTCAATTAAAAATATTTATTATTAAAATTTTAATATTATATTAAATAATTAGTGTTTCGGAAAACTCAATAAATAAATTTATATTATTATTTAATTTAACCTTACACAACCATGTACATAAAATATATTTTAGTTTAGAAGAATTATTGAGAATCCATAGGTTTTCATCTCCTGTTGATAATTCAATATAGATTTCTTTTCTTTCAAGATAAATAAAGAGAGGGAAAAAAAACCCAGCTCAATTTGTCTTTTTATTTTAGCTAGGTTAAATTTTTAATTTTATTCTTATATTTTCAGTTTAACATATATTTTTGTGTAAACAGACAAAACACCCTCGAATTGGAAAATCAAATCAAATTATCAAAATCAGATATGAAAAGAGAATTATAAAGTGTTGTTGAAATTCATGTTGATTTGGTTGTGTTAGTAGTTTCGATTTCGCATCATCCACTCCTAACTATGATCACACCCACTCGAGATATCCAATCTGCGGAACAAACGTCACCCCCGCAAATCCCACTAATGCCCATCTTCCATCAAAACCCAGCCTGTGGAGGAGGTTAAGCTGTTCACTGGAGGCCGTGGAAAGGGGTGGAGATTCTGGATGAAAAACTAGCTTACTTTGCAGAGAGGTTCCAATCTTGAAATCAAAATCATTTTGAGCATATTTATAGACAAACTAAAGGTTGAATGAACAGGAATTGGAGGCCTCAATCTGATGATGTGTCGGGTATGTTAGATACCCTGCTAGCAAAGGAAGGAACTACGTGGGTTCAATGATCTAGAGTGGCTTGAATGTAGCAACGAGACAGAAAGCCATTGTCCCCTGACATGAATCAGATGCTTGCTGCTACCTTTACACATGAGGAGGCTTGTGAGGCAAATACACTAATCAAAAAGCCCTTGTCCCCTGTTGCTTTTGCTGCCATTTCTTTAAGAAATGGATGTTTGTCCAGTACTGTTAGGGGTGCTGAATGAGGATTGGAATCCACTAACTGTAAACCACTCATTCCCAAAGCTAACAGCCCTGAGAAATGCACTCATTTTCAAGCTTTTTATGGAAGCCCTAGCTTATTGGCTGAAAAAGATTTTGAAGGTTACAGTTAGTGAGCATCACAGTGTACACCTGGCTTTTGAAACTCTTCACTGCACGAAGAAGATGACAGGTAAGCAAGACATTATGGGGCTCGAGCTAGACAAGACAGCGGCGAGCATTGCTTCAACCGGTTTGATTTGGATAAGAACTTCAACTGAATTGAATTAAATAAAAGAATCAAAATATTGACCAGTTTGGTTTGGATTTATATTAAAAAAGAAGAAGAATAAATTTAATTTAATTCATAAATATGTTAGTTTGACTATATTTTATATATGCTTTGAATTTTTATTTTATAACAGGTTTTTTTCTTAAAAAAAAAATTGGTTCGTTTAATTTCTAAAATCAAAATCAAATACTCTAGAATTTCTTCAAACAATTTTAACCAGCCCAAAAAAATTGAAAACCATGCAATTAAGTTAATTTGGAGTCAATTTTCTTTAATATTTTAAATAATTTAATTAGTTTATTCACATTGATAATTTAATCTGAACTTGAAGAATATTAACTCAACTTGAATGAATAAATATATTTTAGACTTGATAGATAATAGGTAGGATGTAAATATTATCAAAATTAATCTGAAATTAACCCAAAATATATATTTATATTATATAAATATATTTATAGAATATTTAAATTTTTTAATATAATATGATATTTACATACTTTGATATAAAATACGTTTATATGAATAATATTTATCATTTTATTATTTGATAAATAATAAAAAATTCAACCTGCCTGCGGCACCCATTGCCGTCCCTACTCAACACAAGTAAAGGCATGTGATAGAGCT
This sequence comes from Populus euphratica, assembly GCF_000495115.2. Taxonomy (NCBI): domain Eukaryota; kingdom Viridiplantae; phylum Streptophyta; class Magnoliopsida; order Malpighiales; family Salicaceae; genus Populus; species Populus euphratica. Next base: position 209,664 of record NW_011499881.1, read on the forward strand.
GAACAAGGGTTACTTAAGAAAGTTATGTTGAGACTGGGTTTCTGCCCGGAGGGGGTTGATGTTATTTGGTTCTTGTTAATGGCATTCCTCCCCGACAATTCCAACTTAGCAGAGGACTCAGGCAAGGGATCCTCTATCACCTTGTTTTTCATTTGTGTTGAAGGTCTTTCAGCTTTGGTCAATGATACTGAAAAGGGGGATTTAATTAATGTAGGAAAGGTTTGTCGTCGAGTGCCTTCCATCACCCATTTATTTTTTGCTGATGACAGTATTCTGGTTACCAGGGAAACTATGCGAGAGGTTGAATTTATTGCAGACATCCTCCCGCTATATGAAAAGCCTCGGGTCAGCTAGTAAATTTAGAAAAGACTGAAGTAGCGTTCAGCCAAAATGATCCAACACGTGCAGAAGATGTTCAACCAGAGATTAGGAGTTAAGGCAGTGCAGCGCTATATATGCTAATTAAATACTTGGGTCTTCCAGCTATGGTAAGAAGGCTAAAGAAGGCAGTCTTTTCCTCAATCCAGGACCAGGTTTGTAAGAAGGTGGGTGGCTTGAAAGAGAAATTTTTATCAGAAGTTGGAAGGGAACTTTTGATCAAATCAGTGCTAAAGGCCATTCCGACGCATTCGACATCGTGTTTTAGGCTTTCTGACACCCTCTATGAGGAGATGGGGAGTAAGATAAAAAAGGTTTTGCTGGTGCCAATTGAAGGATCGAAGGATTCACTGGGCTTTTTTGGGAGAAATTATGTAAGATAAGAAGGTCTTGTTTTAGCAAAGCACGGTTGGAGATTGCTTATAGCCCCTGTATTAAAACAGATATTTTTCTACAACCAGTTCTATATATAGAAGCTTCTGTTGGCCAATCTCCGTGCTATTCATGGAGAATTATTATTGGTGCTAAGGATCTGCTATAAGCAGGAACTAAATGGCGAGCTGGCAATGGAAATGATATCCGGATATTGAAGGATAAATGGGTACCAGATCTACCTGAGATGCGCATACAGTCTTTTGTTTCAGCTCTTGGTACAAGTGCTCAAGTGAGCTGATCAACTGGGAGACCAGGACTCGGGATGGTGATCTGATCGATTCCATCTTTTCACAAATGAAGCTCGGGGAATTCTATCCATCCTGATAAGTCTTCGTCGAGCAAAGGAAGATTTAACCAGGGCAATGGCCAGAAATGGTAGCTAACGTCTCTGTTAAAAGCGGATACCATTTTGAGAAAGAAAGACTGGAAGCTCGTCCATTGTTGACTAGTGAAGAATCTTGAATTTCTTCTGGAAGCTTCATATTATTCCTGAGGTCTATAGCTCTATATGGCATGCATGCCTAGATGTGATGCAATCCAATTCGAATCTTACAAGGAAGAGGATTACTGTTGATCATAATATTCGTGACAGATGCGTACCATTCTAATGGTGAAACGACTTGGCATATTCTGGTCCAATGTTCGTGGGCAAGGAAGATGTGGCTGGAGATCAGTCGTCTTAAAAGTGGGCACAGCACTTGAAACAAAGCCTCAATGATGATGAGATGAGGATAGTTTTTTCTCTTAAGTGGCTCTGACCCTCAGATTTGCATGCAATGTAACTATTCAGTGGTTGCAAATCTGAGTCGGGATGGAGAAGATTGGATTAGGGGTTGCCAAGCTCGATGATAAGGGTGAGGTAATGCTGACAGCTTCGAAACCAGTTGACCCTCTTTTTTCTGTAGAAGTGGGTGGAGCTTTTGCTGCTTAACATGGTCTACTTCTTGCTACTGATACGGGTTGTGCAGTGCTGTTCTGAAGACAAATCGTAATCCTCTTTCCCATGCCCTGAAGCCTCCACATTTCCTCCCTAGTGAATTGTGCAGTGCGGCGGTGGAGAGCATTCACATAGGCTCCAGCTTCTCCTCGTACTCACCTAGAAGTTCAAGCCATATCGCACATGCTCTTGGTAGAATGGTGGGTTGATCTCGAGAGAATTTGGATGGAGGTTACGTTGATGATTATGATGATGATTGGTGCACTCAGAATTATCTGCTATTTCATAAGAAGAATTAATAAAAATAGATTATGATAAAAAAATCAAGAATCATCCAATCCATTTATGGTATCTGTATGGGGATTATGGTGGGTTCCAGCAATTTAATCACTCAAAATGTTCCTATTATTTTTACTTTTGAAATAGCAGTAATTCTCATGAGCTAGCTACTGTTCTAAATTCTATTAGGGTTATTCAAATAATCAGTTGTTTGATTACTCTTCCCATGAAGATAATAAGAATTATATGGTGAATTACGCAGCATTAATTAACTATATTTACACCCGTTTTAATAAACAAAAAAAATTCCAGAAAAAAAACAACGATTCTCTAGCTAAAAGAAGTAGATTGTGCTTAACTTACCATTAGCCTTTCCTTTAATTATCTCATTAGAACTTACTGGGTCTACGCCCGAAGAAGAAGAAGAAGAAGAAGAAGAAGTTAACAGGATTAACTTTAAAAATTCTTTGAGATGCCTTTTTTTCCCGTTCAAACATTCTTTAATTCCACTTCAGGTTCCATCTTTACTACAAAGTAAATTCTACATTCGATTTCTCGAAGCTTACTCTTGTCTTTTTTTCTGTTCGGAGCCGTGAAATGAACATGATTTTATTTATTTATTTATTTTTTTACCATGTTCATATCTTGTAGTAACATGGTCAAACGGAAAGGATGGCCTTTTTTTTTTTGCCTTACAATAAGGTTACAGTGTTATTAGTTATTAAACTTCACATCATTAGGACATGGGAAATGATTAGGATTAAATTTATAATAAAATAAAATATTAATTTGATAAAACATCGAAGCATGATTATTAAACTAGCTCGGCTTAGTGAGTTGGTCTAGAAAAATTAAAACATCGAAGCATGATTTTAATTGGAAATTTTATAACCTAACTGAACCAGCTCGATTAAGGCAAAAATAAATAAATGAAATACTTCATGCAAATAAAAATAATTAATCTAAATTAAGTAATTAGATGATGCACGAGTCAATCAACTGATTTGATAATTCAACTCTTTTTTAAAGTAAATTCCAAGATGGTATATTAAAATCATGAATAAAAGCTCAAATGGAGAAGGGAAAGTTGAGGTGGCAAAGGTTATGGAAGGACTCAACAGGAACGTTTAACCGACGCCAAATGCCAATATTCTGGAGGGTGCTTTCTCGCTTTCTTTCTCACTCACATTCTCTACAGTGCATGTCTCTGTCTCTGTCTCTGTCTCCTCTGTTTCTTCTCTTAAAACCCAAACAAACTAACCAAGTTTTTACTTCAAAAACTCAGACAAGTTTCTCTCCTTAAAGACTGTTACGACTCTAATTATATTCTCAATCACCTTCTCTCTCACATACACTCAAATATATATACATACAGCACTGACTCTGTCTCCCTATCTGTCTCTGTCCATGATGGAAAATAATGGATTTTCTTCTCCTCGAAATGATTCGTTTCCAGCTGGTCTCCGCGTTCTCGTTGTCGATGATGATCCCACCTGGTTAAAAATCCTTGAAAAGATGCTCAAGAAATGCTCTTATGAAGGTTACTTAACCATATTTTTTCCACATCCGCTTCTTACTTGCATCTATACTCTTCTTAGTTGCTCCTTGCGATTTCTTTTTCACTTACAAACTGTTGTTTCTGAACTGGGTTTTGTTTCTACAATCCACGGTCTCATTTCTGCTTGATGGTGGCTTTTACTCTGTGTTTCTTTCCTGTTATTTGGTTTTTTTCTTTTTCATGGGCTCTGAAGGATAACTTGATTTCTCTGTTGTAAGCTAGTACATGGAGAATTCGAGATTCTTCATAAATAATTGATATCCTGCAATTTTTTCCTTCCTTTTTGAGCTATGCAAGTGACATGCAACTAAAGGGTTCCAAAGTTGTGCATGGAAGGTTGTTGTATTGTTTTTGAGCATTTTTGGAGTTTATTATTTTCAGGAATTATTTATCACCTCAGGTATCATTTCAAGTTCCAAAATTTTGTAGACAGGCTCATGGTATTGGGAATGTGGAGGAATTGTCTTTCTTGATTTCAAGATTTGAAGCTCAGAATATGCTTATTTCCAACAGAAATATACAAGTTAATCATCAATGATGTTGTTCTACTCTTTTCACAGATTTGTCCTTTTTTCTTTTTTGCAGTTGGTTAAAGTAATTAGAGGGTTTATTGATGTTTGCTCCACTATTACTAGCCAACTAAACTATTGAAAGTATGAAACACATCAATATCCTCCTACTCTTTTAGTATTTCCAGTTTTATTTAATTTTCATGTTCTGGGTGCATTTAACTCAGATTTAGTGATCTCGAGTATGATGAGATTGAATGGGTTATGATTGTTTGGCAATGTTGTTGTCTTTTATGTGTTTATGGTTGTGGTTACAGCTATCATCGCCGCGATTGTTGTTGCCATAACAGAGTTAAATTATATATCTGTTGTTTGAAGTGATTTGGAGTTGAAGGCCAAAACAATAGTTAAAAAAATCAAAATCATGATTTGATTGACATGATATTAATATGGACGTAAGGTATAAACTTTACTAAATTTTTTAAAGGATCTTTAATTAAAAGAAAGTACTGTCATAACAGAACTCATGAGCCTCAATTTTCAGAATTTTGATTTTTGGCCATTTAAGCTACTTCTGTAGCTGTTTTTTTTTTTTTTTTTTTTTTTTTTCCTTTCTTTTGTTCCTGCAAAGAAACTTGATGGGAGTGTGGTGGGAGGAAAAGCACCTCCACCGCAGCTCCAAACACCTTCCTCAGCTAATCATTTTACATGTTAGCATTGATTTTCCTTGGCATTTTCATTATATTTAGAAGGATACTGCAATTCCCTATAGAGTCATTGAACACTCAAAGTCAACCCGGTTTTTGGATATAATTGTTTTCAAGTACTTCTGTCTCTTCCATCGATATTTTTTTCCTTAATTCTTCTAATACTATTGAAGGCCTTTTACATCATAATTTTCTTCTTACTTTTTCGGTATTTCACACCCTCACAATAATATCTTGTTCAGTGAAAGTGTTTTCTTATGCTGGATGTGACTCTATAGCAAGATTCTTGGCTTTTGACCATACGTGTAGTGTCTCACATTTCCATTTGGAATGCTTTGTTTAGTGACCACATGCGGTTTGGCAAGAGATGCTTTGAACCTGCTTCGTGAGAGGAAAGGAGGATATGACATTGTAATTAGTGACGTCTACATGCCTGACATGGATGGTTTCAAACTTCTGGAGCTAGTTGGACTGGAGATGGATCTTCCAGTCATTAGTCGGTTCTTTTCTCTTACTCTGGAATTTTATTTCAATGCCAATATTTTCTATTTGCGTATGCATATACCCATGTCGTGCTTGCACTATATATATATCGGAATATTGATTCAGCTTCTGACCAGTTTCGCTTGTCAACTTACAGTGATGTCTGTTGATGGAGAGACAAGCAGGGTGATGAAAGGCGTTCAACATGGAGCATGTGATTATCTTCTTAAGCCTATACGAATGAAAGAACTCCGGAATATATGGCAGCATGTATTCAGAAAGAAAATACACGAGGTAAGAGATATTGAAATTCTCGAAGGGAACGAAAGTTTTCAAATGACTAGAAATGGATCAGATCAATATGAGGATGGGCATGTGCTCTGTGGAGAAGATCTGACTTCCATAAATAAAAGAAAGCATTTTGAAAGCAAGCACGATGAAAAAGACACTGGTGATAGTATTTCTACAAAGAAAGCAAGAGTAGTTTGGTCAGTAGATCTTCACCAGAAATTTGTCAAAGCCGTAAATCAGATAGGATTTGATAGTAAGTATTTATTTGATGTTTCATTTCAGAAACTTGGTGCTTGAATCATTTCAGGAATTATGAATGCTCGCATATTTTATGAAAAATTTATTAGCATTGAATTCTTTATGTGGTTTCCAATGATATAGCCACATCTTTGCCATCCTTCGATGGAGCAATGACAGGTAGTGTCTGTTTGGCAGAAGTTGGTCCCAAGAAAATACTTGACATGATGAACGTGCCATGGCTAACAAGAGAAAACGTTGCTAGCCACTTGCAGGTATAACATATGAAAATCAATCAAAGAATTTTAACATCTTTCTGTCATTTTTAAATTCAACATGTCTTATGAGTGTACTTGATTTTGAGAAGTACAGTATTCCTCATTGGAAAGGCTTTCTTACATGCAGAAATACCGTCTCTATTTGAGTAGGTTGCAGAAAGAAAACGATTTTAAAAATCCTGCTGGTGGGATAAAGCAGTCAGATTCACCTTTAAGAGATTCTGCAGGAAGTTTTGGCTCTCAGAACTCCATCAACTTGCAGCACAATGATGTTTCGAATGGGAGCTACATATTTTCTGGTAGTAGCTTAGTTGTCCACAATGGGGATCCTAGAAGCCATGACAGTGATCGAAAGAGACTTGTTTCGACGCCTGTGGAAGAACCCAAAAGAACCTTAACTGTTAACGTTCCCAATCCTCGTATACCCAGAAGTTCACAAATGGAATTTGGTCAACCCCTGGCACCTCCACAATCAGAAGTAGACTTTGGAGCATTGGATTCTACTTTCCCAACAAAGTATCCTTGGTGTGGAATTCAACTAAAAAAAGAACATAATCCACTTCATTTGAATGATGAATTCAGCCACCTTCCACTGCCTGGTCAAAAGCAGCTTACCCAAGCTGATTATCCACAACCTGCTCCAGCCATCAGTTCCGCACCATCCTCAACACCTTCTCATAACGAGTACAGGAGCAATGTTAACCATGCAAGGTCAACAGCTATTGCGGTTGACTCTAGCCCTATTCAAACAAAGACCGATGTGGCAAATCATCAAGCTGTTGAGCCCAATTCCAAGAGCACACCAAGTTTGGAAAATCAAGGCTTCAATATGAATTCCATTACAGAATTTGAATCTTCCCGAAAAAACATAAATTTGGGAATGCTACCTTTCACAACTTTGGAGGAAGACTTGCAAGTATGTTGGGTTCCAGGTGATTGCTATATGAATCTCGGACTCCAGAACATAGAGGTTCTGGAATACTTCGACCCAGGTCTTATCACAGACGTACCGGTAAACTTGAATGATGGGCTGAGGTTTGACTATGAGTTCTATGACCCCACAGAATATTCTCTAATAGATCAAAGCTTGTTTATAGCATGATCTTCCTCTCCCTTCCGTTCATGTTTAGTGATGAAGGATCACTTGCCTTGCCTTTTTCTGTACCAATACATTATAGGAGCCTTCTAACTCTGGGTTGGGATATTTTATTTTTGATCGGTCTGGTCTTGGATGTTGAAACACGTATAACAGGAGTGATGGCAAACAACCAGCATAATAATGTCTGTCACTCACCTCTGGTACCTGCATTACTGTGCTGTATGCTGCATCTGTCAAATTCCTTACAATGTATTAGCTGCCAGAAGTAGAAATCTTATCATCGCACATCTCCTTCTGATGCTTTAACTGAAATGGTTTTATGTCCATTCTCTGCTCATTTTGCTTGATTAGTATTAAGCTGACTCAATTGATGGCATTGCAGAACTCTGATAAGGTCCAATCCTTCGGCAGTACTGGCACGCACTTGTTTGGCCTCAACCTAAAATCAAGTGCACTAAGCAGCTTTATTAATCCTGGGCCCTTTGTTCACGCATTAAATGGACTGTTCTGTCTATGTAGGTTTTTTTAATTCAGATTGTGTTTAACACACAAGAAATGAACAAAGAATGGGAAATAATAGTCGAAAACATAAGAATTGGAATTTCTAAAGCAGCCAGTTTCTATCAGCATCTAGCTTTACTCGAGGACCAGAAAATTTACCTGCTCAGCGAAACAAAGTGATGCTAAGCTAATAATTGAGAATATACACAGATTTTATAGTGCTAATTGTACATAGCAGGCCATGAAACAATAGTGCCAATCTTTCAACATGTAATGAAAGAATGATCCCCTCGATTCTACTGTCAAACCTCAACATGCTACATATCGCCAAAACTATTCAACTTCCACAAGGAAACAGAAAAAATGACTGGTATAAAATTATACTTAGGCAATATTTGTTTTTGAGTCGCGTTGCACCGCAGCAAAAGCATCAAACTGGCCCTTAATGTTGAATGCTGTCATCAAAATTACAGTGCCATCAATGGATTATTTTCCTTGCGTAGCGTGTAGAAATGTAAATCTGCACAATCACTAGCTGGGTTGATCATACACAACACAGTTCAGATGCTCATAAGAGGCACCCTCGTATACAAGGAGCTCACGGCTGGATATTTGGAGAAGCATTCTCATGTGTGTTCTTCTCTGGTAGCAAGGTGATTGAGCGAGTTGAGCTATGGTTACTTCTCTGGATAACAGGCTTGGAGCTTGCCACATTGGAGGTTGACTTCCTCCCAAGTTTCGGTGATCGAGGTCGAGTCAATGGGATCTGCAGAACATGATTGATCTGTAAAACTAAAAAAAAGCAATGCATCTAAGCTTAGACCTAGAACCGTATCTCTACTTCTTTTCACCCCTGGTCCTATGGAAAATGGGAAAACCATCTCATCAACAGAAGAAATATATGAAAGATCAGATTTCCATGATTGAACTTCTAAAGTAGGCCGATGCGAGTTCAAATTTTGAATGACTGAACATCTAAAGCATGCCTAATTAGCAAGTTTGATTTCCTATTTTGTAGTATTAGGTTCTTCTAAATGTTAAATTTTGTACAACAGTTATAAATTACCAATGCAGCAAATTCTAGCAGCTTCATGCACATTGACCATGAAGTCAACATAATACTACCAAAATATTATTCATGAATATTAGATATGAGACGAACCTTCATCGTTGAATTTTCTGGAGACCGCAATCCTCGATGCAAGTCATCTCTTGGCTTCCCCCCGAAGACAGCACTCTGCCGTAGTTTCTTAATGTCATATTCTGCCTTCTCCTGCACAGCATTAACGGAAAAGGTAATTTTTTGAAAATGGCTTTATCAAGAAACAAGGATAAAATGCAAGTCCAATGTCAGAAAATATTTTTTGGATAGAATCATTGAGTATAGAATAAAGGAAACCCATCTTAGCATTTGTGACCCACAATACCAAACAAACACTACAATAAGGTTATGTGAGACAACCTTAGGTCTTGCTTGCAGATGCTTTTTTTCTGTGTCCTCCTTTGCATTGTTTTTCTCTCCAAGCTTCTCAAAGAACTAGGATAGCCAGAAAAAAACGAGATATCACACCATGAGATTATTGTAACAAGGAATAAATGGACAGAACTGAAGAAATGAATCTTGCCTCTTTTCTTTTTGCCGCTCTTTCATCACTTCTAAAGCTAAATGGAGAGGAGATAAGTGGAGGTCGTGATTTGCTTCCCTTTGCACTTGAAGATTTCGAGCAGCTGTAATTCTATATGTTTAGGAATTGAACATAGGAAAAATGTTGCTTCTCTGTTCTAGTTACTAGTTATTCATTCTCCATGAATGGTGTGCTATAAAGGTGAAGAATGCAAGAATGCTACAAACATAAGAATTAATTTTATGCTAAAAACTCAGTGTGTTATACCATCTAGTCCCACAGTAGCAAACATATGACCGTGGCATGAGAAATATGGCACAGACAAAAAAGAACCATTCAGGAAATCCAGGAGCAAAGTCCTTACTCTGAAGAGAGGATCTGCGATATTCCACCTGCTGTCATTTTTCCTGAAACTGACTTGTTGAGCTCTGACTTAGTTCTGCAAGGATACACTAAGTTAACGACAACAATTAGAATGGGTCAACTGCTGGTTTTTGTATAGACAACTACCTTCTATCTTGTGAACGCCGAAATACTGAAGGAAGAAGCTTTGATACACCATAAACAGATCCCTGCAGTTTAGACATGTAATTCATCATGTTGAGTTGCTACATTATTACTGGTGTGAGTATTAATTGAAGTGTGCACACATGAGTGTCTGTACTGCATAAAATGATACAGTTCAAATAATGATCATGGTATGAGGAATGGAGATACCTTGGTTGAAATTTCTGGAGTAGCGGACCTGTCTTTAGATACTCTGAGAGAACTTTTATTGGTGTCTTGCAAACGAGAAGAAAAATTGATTGACATGTGGATAGATTTCTGAGTTACTCCCTTTTTGTCCATCAATCCTCCAGCAGATTTCTTACTGTTTGTAGTTGCATTTGTTTCAGCTCTTAGTCTTGTGGAACTTGACAGTTTGGGAGAAGACTTTGGGAGTTTCGTTGCTCTACTCTGACTAGATGATTTTGATGAAGAACTCATTTGCTTTTTATTACTTGGTAAAGCTACATTCTCCTCCTCAGCAGCTACCTGAGTGGAATGGCAACTTACCTTACTGGCCGTGTCACTGTCCTGAGCATTTTCAATCTGCTTTGCATTTGCGACCTGAATAGATTTTTCCATGTCAACATTTTCAATCATGGTGGATAAGTATATTCTTACTGGTGTGAGTAATAATTGAAGTGTGTGCACACATGAGTGCTGCATAAAATGATATAGTTCAAATAATGATCATGGCATGAGGAATGGAGTTACCTTGGTTGGAATTTCTGGAGTAGCGGGCCTGAATTTAGATACTCTAAGAGAACTTTCACTGGTGTCTTGAAAATGAGAAGAAACATTAATTGACATGTGGATAGATTTCGGAGTTACTCTCTTTTTATTCAGCAATTCTCCAGCAGACTTCTTGCCGTTTGGAGTATCCTTTGTTTCAGCTCTTAGTCTTGCGGAACTCGGAAGTTTGGCTGAAGACTTGAGGAGTATTGTTGCTCTACTCTGACTCGATGATTTTGATTGCCTTTCATTACTCGGTAAAGTCACATTCTCCTCTTCAGCAGCTACCTGATTGGAATGGCAACTTACCTTATTGGGCATTTTCTCTTCCGATTTGGCCACGATAATGCCAGAGTCTTCGGCATTTTCGTTCTCCTTTACATTTTCCACCAGAATGGAGTTTTCCATCACAATATTTTTTTCTCTCACCTCTTCATTTCCTTCCACCTTCGCATGTTGTAAATTATCCTTTCGCTCGTCAGCATAAAATGCATTTGCATCAGAGGATTGAATTAGGCCAGCATCAACACTCCCCTCATCTTGTTCATTGATGATCACATCATTGGTTTCTTTGGGAAGCTCCGAATTAACATGAGAGCTATTGAGAGCCTCGTCTGCAGCTTCTACTTCAGGAACATTAGATGCCGCGTTTGCTTGCTCAAGCAAGGCTGCTGCTTTCATGGCAGCCCTCTTCTTGTAGTGAGCCTCAAAATATGCTTTTTTCTGGGCAACAGAACCTGGCTTGGAAAACCGCTCAACTTCTTCCAAGTAGCGATTGTGACTAAAGGTTGACCACTTCTCCCAAGCCAAAGATTCTGACATAAATCTCCCGAATGAGATTGATTCGGTCAGCGCTCGAATTGGATTGTCCTGAAACTCAAAAATGAATTCCATGTTTGCTCAATGATTTGCTTTGATGTTAACTTACTATTGTCATCCATTTCAAACTGATGATATACATAAAACAATTAACACGGAAATGCAAAGAAACTCCAAAGACTCGCTCAGTTTGTCATTAATAAAAAAAAAAAAAGCCATAATCTTGAAGATATGAAGGCCAGACAAATCATGCTCAAGTCTCAAATAAATTTTAACAATAGAAAGTAAAAAGGCAATGCGAAATGGCAAAAAACATCAATACAAAAGATGTCCAAAAACGAAAGGTAACAAGAGCCAATCCTTGGTGCATTTAATGCAATTTTCCTGAAAATATTAGCTGTTCAGTAAAATAAAAGAGACAGCTTAAATTATTTTCCTTTCAAGAGTTCATTCAAAGCTTTGAGCATAATCAAGAACAGCAGAAATCAACTAAATAAGAAACGAGTGAATCCTCGAAGCATTATGGTCTGTTTGTTTGCTCAGAAAGAAAACAAAAACGAGCAACAGAATCCCACAACAGCCTTTTTTCCATTTCACAAAAAACCCCATTCATTATTCTTTAAAGATGTTTCAATATCACAGGCAAGATCACAACAACTGAAGCAAAACCCACAAAATATTACCAAATAACACGAAGAGTTTTAAACTGCAGAACATCATAAGACAAGAAATGAAATAATATATGAACAAAAAGAAGTTTGAAGGACTAACCTCTCTGGCTTCTCTGGAAGCACTAGATGGATGAGAAAAGGATCTCAAAAGACAAGCTGATTCTCCCATTTCTTCTTCTTTGCCTATACAGAGAAAGTAAATCCTACCAGCAAAAATATTCTTTTTTAATTCAAAACCCTTCTCTACTGACAGCAGGTATTTAAGAGCTTTGCCAGAAGAGTCTGTCGTAGTCTCCCTTTAAATTTTGAAAACTAGACTCTATGCTCAAATGGGTCCATTCCAATATTTCAAGCAAGAAAGGCAAATTGGGTGAGTAAGAGTAAGAGGCAATCAGTTCTTCGCAGAGAAAGGAGACTTTTTTTCCAGAGTCAGTGAGAAAAGGGGGATGAATCTCTCTTCTTTGTTTTTGTGTGTCTGAATCTTGTTTGTTTGATTGATAGATTTCTTTTCCTTCCATTAGATTACATCCGAAGTATGGAGCTGGGCCCTCCCTTAATACAACTCATAACGGCTACTTTCTTTTTTAAAAAAAAAATTATTGATTTCTATTGCGATATAGATTTTTCTGTTTATTTAGTACTGTGATTGAATTATTTTTTATTTAAAATATATTAAAGTTATTTTTTTATTTTTAAAAAATTTATTTGATTTATACACATCAAAAAACAATATAAAAATATTTAAAATATTAATTGATATAAAAATATTTAAAAAATTAATTCTTTTTAAAAAAACTTAAAAAAACAAATGAATTCTAACTCATTAATTTGTTATCAAGATTTTGATTTGAAATAGTTTTAATTTTTTAAATTAAATTTTTATTATTAAAATAATATTATTTTAGAATTTAAATCATTCAAAATAATATTTTAATAAAAAATAAATTAAGTTAACTTGTAATCTAAACCTTAAATGTTATAATCAAGTTACTGTCTGAACTTAATAAATATAGATTTTTCTTGGTATCTATTATAAAAATAATAGGAAAAAAAAAAAACATGTTCAGTGACAGATGGAGGGAATCTTAGAGTAAGATTTTTTATTTTATTTTAATGTACGTAAAGTTGGCTATTTCGATGCTGATTGGTCCACAAATTTGAATTTGAACAAAGGAGGTAGACAAATCCAGTGTTTGTAATAGCGATTTAGCAACGGTTTTTGTCTCTAATTAATTACATAATTGCTGACATCTGCATGAGTCAAGGCTTATATTAAATGGACCATATGTTCTAACGAATTAAAATTAAAAGCCTAACTAGCTGTTTTCTTTCCATATTTTTAAATATTTCCCGAACGGTTAGGGATATTCTTTATTACTGAGATGTATTTCCTCATGAATAATTTCCATTCTGGAGGTATGATTTGAGAGTGTTGTTAAAATATAATTTTTTAGATTTTTATTTTTTAAAAAATAAATTTTAAATTAATATTTCTTAGTGTATTAATGTCAAAAATAAAATATAAAAAGATATTATTTTAATGAATTTTTAAATAAAAAATACTTTTAAAAAATAACAACTTCAAAAACAACATAAATCACCGTTTAACAATATCATGCATCGATGGATGATTACACAGGTATATCCATGTTGCCAAGCAAGCTCTAACATACACATTGATTTCCAAGTTATTTTTGAAAAATTATATTAAAAACTTGGCATATTACTTGGATCCCTCCATTGATATAGATTAAAAAACTAATTCTAAATAGATATTTGGATCGTAAAGTATCTTATCTTCATGAACGAAAACAACTTGATTGGTTCTTCGATGCTTATCATGGTGTTAGATCCAGTCTTTCTGGGCCATACTGTTTTTCCTGCCTTGAATCGAAATTATATGAAAAGGGATGAAATGATAGGATCCCTTTGTCGCCATAAAATGAAAAGGTTGATCTCGTAGTTTTTTTGTGGAGGTGCTTCGTTTTATTTTCCCATCAAAGCTGAATCGAAACCTGTACATTCTCGAAAAGAAGGGAGCCATGATGGTCCCAGGAGTTGCTTCTGCAATTATTTTCGGTGGAGCAACGCTAGATAAACGCTATGCATGGCCAGGTCTAGATTCAATCTTCTTGGATGGTGTTGGATTGTCATTTCTTATTTGCTTTATCAGTGATTATTCAAGGAGATTGGATCATCAGAGAATTGCTGCAACGATGGTTCAAAATCCAACACAGCCACCAAACAATCCATGAAAACAGCCACTGAAAACCTCCCACTCCCTACCGGAAAGATTGATTCACGTAAAGCTCGGATCATGGTTCGTGGGATGACCTAAATTTAATTTTTAAAAGAATAAAAAAGGTGGATATGGTTATAAATGGTTTGAGTTGTCGATGATCTAATTAAAATGAACTAGCTAGAGTTTTTTATAATGATTGCATGGAATTTTGATTGTTAATCTTAATCTAGATACTTTAAATCAACTTTTTACAAATCAACTTTTTCTTTTTCTTTTTTATTTCAATGATATGTGGGTCACGATTAATTTGACCTACCATAGGGTTTAACCCAAAATCACATGTCTGCTATCTCCTTTAGGGTAGGAATGAAAAGAGTTAAATCACTAATTGTTTTTGTATAACTATGAAATATGAGGGTGTATATTTACAAATTTTCTGATGGGTATATCGGCTAATGCATAAAATGTTGAAATAACTGTTTACACATATAAACAAATAAAAAGTTGGTTTAAATGTGTGAAAATATTATTTCTAATGTGTTTATTTGTTCAATACAAAGATAATATCTCTATGATATAATTAATTTTTTTAAACTCTAAATAAATTAAAAAAACTAAAAAGAGAATCATGTTTGTTTTTCTATGTACGTGTTCTATATATAGTAACATGTTTATTACACTTCAAATATCATAATAAAATATTATGTTTGTTAATATTATAAATGTGTTAATAAAATGATTATATTTATGTACGTGTTTTCTATATAATAACATATTTATTTGACTTATCATAACAAAAACGTTATAAAAATTAATAAAATAATTATATTTTAAATTAAATAGTAACAAATAACAAAATTAATTACAAAAATTAAAGAAATAAACTCAAAAAACAAATAAAATCACTCACATATTAAGTATTAAGTGCCATATTTTAATGTTATAAATATCAATATAATAATACTAAACAATTCACTAGAAAGGCTCATACACCATTTCTTTTGTTGTTGCTGAGTGGAATTTTAGTTAGTAAGATTTGGGTATTCTTTTGGGAAACTAATCCTCTTTGAGTTTTATTATATTCATTATTTTTATTTAAATTACTTAAGAATGAAATTGATATTTACACTATTTCCCTTTACTATATTACCAACATAACTAGACAAAGGGAGGAAATGAAAATTGTGGGAGCTTATTGAAACAAACCAAGATTTTGAAGTGACAGTGGAAAATTTAATGGAAGCTTATCCCATCAAGAAAATTAAAATTAGAATTCATAAACTATTCAATCGTTTTTGGTCGGAGCCTTAGATGATGCAATCCATAAACTGTAAGTTCCTCTCTTCTTTAATGGAAGCCATGGTATCTGAACCAGCCATTGCTTCTCTGAAGGCGCTTGCTCTGTCAATTTTCAGGTTGTAATGTGTCTGAAACTTTGCATAATTTGTTCTTCACAGCTCAAGCTTGTTGCATAACTTGAATTCGAGAATTAACCATGTGATCCAAACTCCTTTTCAGATTTGATCTCAGGTTTGATAGCCATGGGTAGCATAGCAATTAGATTTTCCTACCGCTCCAGATTTCTTCATAAAACCCTTGTTTGCTGGGATCATGGGCCAATGTCGCTGGTTCTCTTTGATGGTGACATGAGTGGACCGTTCGATGGACTAGGCTGCCTGGTAGGAAAATGATGGCTTGTCTTAAGGTTTTTGGAGATGCAACGACCTGTCATTTCCCATTGACATTAAATAAGTGACAACAGAACCACCACTTGTGGCTAGTTTATAATCACACAAGGGACACCTTAACCTCTTCCCTTTGTTTAATAATGTCTACCCGAAAAAAACGACAACGCAACCTCTTTTGTTTCTATTTCCTATGGACTGGCTTCTGATAAAACCATGGGACAGTTTCTCCGTCGAGCTCGGTATAGCCATGATAAAACCATGGGACAGTTTCTCCGTCGGGCTCGGTATAGCCAAGGAATATAAGGGTGGTTGTGACAAAATGGGTTGGAAGATTGGATGGCTAGAAGAATTTCAAGAATTTTGTCAAATTATGGTTAAAAAGGAAAAGAAAAGAAAGGATTTCTTTATTTTGACTTCCCGATAAATAAAATAAACCTATAAAATTAACGATAATTGGTTCTAGTAGTTTAATAATTGTTGCATAATAGGTTGAAAGATTGGATAGCAAAAAGAAATTGCAAGAATTTTGTATTAAAAGGTAAAAAAAAAATACCTTTTATTTTGGGCTTACAACAAACATAATAAAAAAAATAAAAAGAATTTCAAATGGTTTGACATTTATTTTTCTTTATAAAAAATAAAATACACCATCATTGGAAGAGTTTGAACTTTATAAATAGAGTATTTTATTGCTAGAATTTATTTTTTTATAAAAAATAAAGTACACCATCGCTAGAAGAGTTTAAATTTTATAAATAGAATATATTATTATTAGAAAGTTTTACTCTGAACAGACTTTTAAGTACTGGTATATATAAAACAAAAATAAATAAAAAAACCTAAAGAAAAGGATTCGACAGGAAAATGCTAAGGATCTTGTGTGCGCATCATCTCATCCAAGACTAACTTCTCACAATGCATATAAATATTTCCAAGATCGGGTATAAAGAAGGGATGTACATCATGCACATTCATCTTGATTTGTAAAGAATGCCTCCAAATGCTCATAACCTAGATAGATATTATACATGTAATTACATGCCACCTCACATGAAAGCTGAAATGATGTACATTGATCCACACTCATTGATGATGAAAAGAAATATCTAGCTATTCCAGATTACTGAAGCTGAGGCCATCCCATGAGAGCAAAGAATCCACATAAGCATCAATCCAGTAAGATTCAGAAGAACTTTCTTGTAAGACATATTCATCCATTGATCTTGATAAACACGAATCGGATTGCAGGTCAGTGAGCGAGGGAAAAGTTGACCACCCTGCATCGGAATCTTCTCTCAAAGCTTTACTGGTATTGTGGGCAGAGCAAGGATGGTCGTGGTCAAGCCTAGTTTCTACCTTTGAGACTGGATTTTCTAGTAAATTCTGGTCTACGTTAATGTTGCCCACTACTTCTTTCATAGCTGCAAATGTGCTTTCTTTTGCATCGCAGTTGGTCTCAGCCTGCTCAACCGGTGGCTCGTGGCCTTGTGGGTCTAGACCTAGGGGCTTTAGCTTCTTCTTAATTCTTGTGTTCCAATGGTTCTTGATCTCATTATCTGTACGGCCTGGGAAAAATGCAGCAATCTTGGACCACCTGTGTTTTTAAAAAGAAGTGATATCAATATTGTATTTAAGACAACATGAATTAATTCATCGGGAAGCTATATCTCCTGATCATTACTCACTTGAAAAACAAAGAAAAATGAACACAGAAATTAAGTAAGATGTTACAATAGCATGCAGAACCTGTTGCCCAAACGTGAATGAAGCTCAACCAGGTGATCTTCTTCGGCTTCTGAAAATGCACCTCTCTTGAGATCAGGCCTCAAATAATTCATCCACCTTAATCTACAACTCTTCCCGCACCTCAGCAAGCCTAGATATGCACTTCCGAGTTGTGTTAATTTCGATTATAGCAAATGTAAGGAAAACCAATGGATCATGACCATGACATATGTACCTGCAAGTTTAGGAACATGTCGCCAGCATTTTATCCCGTTACTGAGGATGAAGTTCATGAGCTTTTGATCCTCTTCGACACTCCATGTGCCTCTCTTCAATCCAACCTTGTCACAACAAGGTCTCCTTCCCATCGTACTTGCAGTGGACAATAAAACTACAAGAACATACCACTGCAATGGAGTTTGATCATTGAAGAGAATGCAGGGCCATAGCCCATAAGCCTATTATATATAAAGTCAAGCCAAGAACACAAGGACACCATGAAGAATTAGTTTACTAATTGCTTTATGAAACAAATGATTCGAGTTAGTAAAAACAATGTTAACAAACAATTGCAAGTGTCAGACACCTAATTACCATTATTAGAATAATAGATAGGTCTTGAGAGAAAGCAGATTGAGGCAAAGGGATTCAAACCGACGTGTGGGTCATTGCCATTTTAATAATTTTTTTCATCGGCACGCTAAGCACTTATCGAGTCTCTGATTAAAAAAGAAATGCATTGCCATGTATGAAAGATTCCTTGCTCTTCTTTTTGCTTGTCCAGCTTCATATATGGGGCGCAACTCTCCTTTCCCCCACTCGAGGGCATGTCTTCCACGTTACAATTTTCTAGGAAATGCTAGCCTTTCCAGCCCCACTTCTTTTCCACGACGAACACCCACACACGCACATATGTTTGTTTGTTTCGCTGTGATCTTGTTTTGTTCAATTTTGATTCAGGTACACTGTCTCTTTCACTTTGTTGATAAAATTAAGAAAAAGTTTATACGAGGTTAATTGTATGCTTCATCCCTTTACTGCTAACAATTTCTCAATATGGTTCTTCTTTTATTTTTATCAAGTCCACCCCTACATTGGTAGCGATGGACTTAATAAAAAGTAAAAGGATATTTATAGAAAAAACTTAGTCGCTATTTTTAATATTTTAAATTTTTATATCCTTATATCTTTTAGATATATAGAATTCCTTCAAAAAACTATTATATTTTTATCAAACATATGTAAAAAAAAACTTATCTTTTATTAAATAATATTAGAAAAATATTACACTTTAACACTTTTCTTTATAAAAGAATTAAACTTATTGGTTATAAGAATCTGTTTATAAGTATAGTTGCTGTTATTTTTGAAATTATTTTTTATTTGAAAATATCAAAATGATTTTTTTTTTATTTTTTTCAAAATCATATTTTTTAAAT
This sequence comes from Populus euphratica, assembly GCF_000495115.2. Taxonomy (NCBI): domain Eukaryota; kingdom Viridiplantae; phylum Streptophyta; class Magnoliopsida; order Malpighiales; family Salicaceae; genus Populus; species Populus euphratica. The sequence goes on from NW_011499881.1 coordinate 228,843, forward strand.
TATTTTTTACTTGAAAATACATCAAAATGATTTTTTTTTATTTTTTTCAAAATCATACTAAAAAAATATTAATTTAAAGCAAAGAAAAAAATAAAATAAATTTAATTTTTTTCAAAATTACTTTTGAAATGTAAAAACAAACAAGATCTAAATATACCATGAGAGCTTCAGAATAAACATTCATAATCTTTATTTTTTATTACATGTTTATTTTTAAAGTATTGTTTTTAGAATATTATTATTTAAAAAAAATATTTATTTAAGTATCAAACAATCCTCACTTTTATCAAATATGATTTTTTATCGATATTAGTTATAAGTCATGTTGGCCTAGTAAAAATCAAGTATAAGTTATCAATTATCTTCAAGGATGAGAATTGATAAAATTACTAGGACCAATTAATTAATCAATATCCAACTCAAAAGTTATATACCTTGAATAATTGGATTTTTAAGAATTCATCAACTTGCTTTTTGAAACAATAATATTATGGCTTCTTGAACTTCAAAAATTATAGTTTGAAAATGAAAAACAGAATCTTTAAACCTTAAGTAATAGTTATTAATTTACTGTAAAGAAAATTGTACAAAATTCTAAAAATCTTTAGCTCATAAATTTTATTAAAGAAAAAACATATCAATTATTTGTACAGAGGTAAAATTGACATGGTAAAACAATCCAAAACTCAGTAAAAAATAATTAAAATATGACATTAACAAAGAATTTAACTAAAACAGCAAAAAACAATATTCTTAACCCTAATTTGAGGGTCTTCCTCACCTCTCGGCTGGTTACATCTAAATTAACCCTTTATAAAACTAGTTTTACAAAGCCTCTAATCAAATTTGGTTGAATAAAAGTTATGGGTTTTTTGTGGTAGACTCCATGTTTGGCTAGTTCAAGCTTCCTCGAGGGCCTTGTCTCGCCTATGTAGTCTATAAACAAATCCGCGCAAACGTTTCAACTATCTTCTCTCCCTTATTTGCACGTCAAATTGATCTCTCATGTCATATTCCAGTGAATTTAACCCGATGGAGGGTTAACTATCTGTGTTACCCTTGAAAAACTACAGTACTCAAGTAAAGCTTATACGTAAATTCATTTAGTTCTTCAGCTGTGTAGGTCAGAAAATGAAACCGTAGATAAGAGGAAATATGAAAATGCAATGCCTTAGAGGCTCCTCTGCACGCTCAAAGACTTACAGTCACCTGTGTCTCTATGCACACATAATTAACGCCTTAAATACTGTCAATATGCTAGCTTGGGCCACATATCAACACGTACAGGTCATATAGAGCAATTTTCTGGAGGAATATTAGGGTTTCTAAGAACTATTTACATTTCTGCAAAAAGTTTATAAATCCTCCAGTAATTCCCTTCCTCCTTTCCTGTAAGTAATATAGAACCAACTGATGACAGCAGGACGGAGAATGTTTCAAGGTTGATACAGTTCTTGGGTTGGTGGCTTAGTTTTTTCTTATTTTATGAGCTATTTATCCAATATATTTGAATTTATTATCTTTACGAGATTCTTAGATCAATTCACGGAATGAGTTATGTAATTTAATGTATATTAAAGTATAAATTTATTATTATATACAGATCATGCAATTGGGTTCGATAAATTGAATTAAAAATCCTATACGAATAATGTATTATAAATCTAAAGTTAAAGATACGAAGAATAATTGAAGAACATCAGCAAACCAATCGATAACAGTAAGATGAAGAACATAGAGAAGGTGGGCTTTTCCAGCCCAACAGCATCTAGCCTAGACGGCCTAAAACAAGCATTATTCGAATAACGACAAGAAAATAATAATAATAAAATAAAAATGAAAAAGGTTTGGGTCATCCTCACTCACGCTCGGCATGTCAATCTTGTCAGCAAGAATCTAGTGAAACTTATCCTCCAAGACCCCACGTACCACAAGGCATATTAAAATATTTTTACGCACTTGAGGTTGTGGTTCAGTTGGGGATGGAACCTGTTTTTTGTTTTTGTACTTAGTTTGATTATTTCTTTAATGTATATTTGTTATTCTCATGATATTTCACTTGTTTACTGAATTTATAGAATATTTAATAAATTTAAGAATTAATCATAATAAATATAAAATGATTTGGAGATCCTGGATTATATAACAAAAATAATGATATTGATAGCAATTTAAAATATTTTTTATTTTAAAATATATTAAAATAATTTTATTTTTAATTTTAAAAAATAATTTTTATATCAATTGTATCAAAAAAATTTAAAAATATAAAAAATTTTATTTAAATAAAAGAATATAAATTTAAAAAAAAATAATCGAAACCGATTTAAAAATATAAAAAAATTTATTTAAATAAAAGAATATAAATTTTAAAAAAAATAATCGAAACCGTGTTTCTATGAAGCTATGTTTTATAAATATTTTCTAGATTTGAAAATGTAATTTTTTTTAAAATATTATAAATTACAGTATTTTTATAAATATTTTTTATATTACTACATCAAAATAATTTAAAAATATTTTATTTTAAGTAAAATAATTTCAAATTTTAAAGAAATGTAATTTCGAAACCGTGTTTTCAAAAACTCTCCTAATAAAGCTCGTTTTATAAACATTTCCTTGGTTTGAAAATGTAAATTATTTGAAAAAATTATAAATTACAGTTTTTTAATCAAGATTTTATTGAAAATTCTTATTCGTATAAAACTATGAAATATATTAATTAATTAAATATCTTTAAGAATACAGAACGAACAAAATTGAATTTTAACTCGACGCTTCGCATTTCAGAATAGATCCAAGGAGGAGACGCCTCCTCCCTCTCCCTTGTCTCCACGCCAACAAAATATCTCTTCTTTATGGATAAGCCTTTGATGTGAGTGTTCTTACAATTCCACCTCAGCTTTTAAATAATTCAATTACTATTACATGTCAGTGTTGAGTTTCGGCATCAGAGCTTAAGATGGCGACGGAAGGACAGCCCACAGATTTTTAAGCCAATCAGCGATTCCATCTTGTACCTGAGAGGTTGCCCTACCCGCCAATACCCTTTAAGAAAAAAAAATTCAAGAAAGTTTCCGGTACAGCTCTCCGATTGTTGTTTAACAATATTTTTAATGTTTTTTTTAATGATTTTAATATATTATATAAAAGAATCCAAAGAAACCCTAGTTTAATATATTATTTAAATAAAAAATTATTTTAAAAAATATCGTCCACTACACCAATCCACGTAGATCTAAGCTCACCATCCCCACTCGATCCATGTCTGCCCCCTTTAGAGCTAAGGCATTAATTTTTTTCTGGTTTACATTTTAGTCCCTAAGTTTTGGGAAAGTTGTTTGGGTCCTTATAACTAATATGTTATTACAAATAAGTCCTCAAACTAGATTTTTTATCCTCGTAGCAATTGTTTTATGAAGGATTCTAACAAGTTATTCAACTAGGCAATCGAACGTATTTAGAGATATATAAAATTGATATAAACAATTGTTTCTAATGCAAAATTGGCTCTACCGAAATAGTTTTGGATTTGATTGTAGAGGTTTGCCCTATTTTATTTTGTTTTAGAGACATAAAGCCAAACGAGTGAGGTACTTGGGTTGGCGGCTTGCCTTTACACATCACATCACTTGTGCTTCTCCAGTAAAGTACTGAAAGATACTTTACAAAAATATTTTTTTTATTTAAAAATATATTAAAATAATTTTAATATTAATGTATTAAAATTATTGAAAAATACTAAAAAAATAATTTAATATTTTTCAAGTCTTTTATTTTGATAGTAATATATTAAAATCATAAAAAAGATTAAAAATACATTAACTTGATATTTCTTAAAAATAAATGTATTTTTAAAATATATGCAAATGCAATTAATAAAACAATACAAAATATGTATTTTATTTAAGTAATGTTTAAGATTATAGTAGTGATTATTTGTAAAGTATTTTTATTTAAAATTATATCAAAATAATATATTTATTTTAATATTACTATATTAAAATCATAAAAAATACTAGAAAAAAAATATTAACCTAATATTTTTTTCAAAATAAATGCGTTTTTAAAACATATTCAAATATAATTAATAACACAATACCAACCATGCAATTTATTTAGATAACATTTGACATTATAGTAAAGTTTTTACTTAAAATTATATCAAAATATTTTTTTTATATCAATGCATTTAAATAATCCATTATAAAAAGTTTTAAAAAATAAAAAGTTATTATATTACATGTGCTCAATAGGTTTTTTAATTAAAATCTCAACACAGTTTTTTTATAGAATCTATGCGAAATTATGTCCGAACATTTTTCACAGTTTCAACCGTATCTAGACAACCCTTGCCTGATACGGGCAGCCGGATTTGGAGCTGTGTGGCTTGCTGGAGCGCAGTAGTATCAAACTGACGAAATAGCTGTCTGTTTCACGGCAGCTTCTCTTTATTGTCATCACATACACAGACTCTTCGACCAACAACAGCGATTGATTCTAGCCTACCACTCATCTTCCTCCATTCATTTATATAAACTACAAGTTTCCCGATATTTTCCATCTCTCTCCCCGACAGCGACAACACCACTAGTGGTAGTGCTGTTTGCTTTGCTCTTTTTTCCCCTTCACTCGCTGCTCTTCTGCTCGGGAAATCTCACAAGACAGGACTTACGTTGGCTTGGCTTTAACTTGGTTCTACTGATCTGAAATCTGTGTGCTCTCTTTCTCTGCCTGGTCTCAAAAATCCTAAAACAAAATCCCACATGGGATTGGGGCTGATCGGCAAAGCAAGGTGGATAAAGAAGAAGATTTTCAAGTCCCAACAATCAATATGGAATCACAATTGGCTCGAATTGAGCAATCCCTCAACGCCACATACTCTGTCTGGGTGCGAGAAGCTCTCGATGAATTGCATCACAATTTCACCATCACTGACCCCACCATTTCGGGTCACCCTATCGTGTTTGCAAGCCCTGGGTTCCTTAAAATGTCGGGTTTTTCGAGAGAGGAAGTGTTAGGGAACAACGGCAGGATATTTCAAGGCCCCAAGACTAACAGAAAGACAGTTATGGAGATCCGCGAGGCAATTCGCGAGGAGAGGGCGATGCGGGTTCATTTGTTGAATTATCGGAAAGATGGGACGCCCTTTTGGATGTTGTTTCAGATGAGCCCTGTTTTTAGCAAGGAGGATGGCGGCGTCGCTCATTTCATTGGGGTTCAGGTGCCTATACGAAGAAACGAAAAATTAACTGATGATGGAGCTGATGCTGCTTGGAACGAGATTGCCTTTGGTTCCTGCAGGAGAGAGGTTTGCTCTGATTCTTTGGTGGAACTGACACGCGTTTTGGCACTGCATACGGATACCACTTGTAAAGGTTTGTTTTTGAACAATTCATTTCAGTTTTATGAAGGTGATTTTCCACAGTTTTGGTCTGTTAGTCCTGTTTTTGTGCAATTCATTTCAGTTTTATGAAGATGATTTTCCACAGTTTTCGTCTGTGAGTCTTGTTTCTTGGACTTTAAGGCTTTGCACTGCTTGGGCTCTATAGTCTCTTTTAGCTTTGCCTTTACTGCAATTTTGATTAATAATCATCGTTCTTATTGCTTGCCCTGCAATTTTCTTGTTCAGGTTATCTAGCTTCCTTGATTTGGTTCTAATCCGGACTCTTCTCACTAGTAACTTCTGGTTCTGGCTTGGCTAACATTGTATTAGTCTCGATTTATAGGAGTAAAGATTGAAGAGTCATGCGAGGCAAGCGAACTAGAGAAGCAAAGAGCTGCAACTGCCATTAATAACATCTTGTCCGTGCTAACCCACTATAGTGAGTCGACTGGCAGAATAGTGTGTGGAAAAAGGTGCAGCTTACCGGCGGCTGGCCTCATTAATTCATCTTTAAATATATCTCTTGGTAGAATCAAGCAAAGCTTTGTATTGTGAGTTGTTGCCAATTCCTAATACGTCTATGAGTAGGAAATGTCTACATGAAGATTTCTAATCTCTTTGTTTGTGTTCCTGCGCAGGATAGATCCACACTTGCCTAACATGCCTGTAGTTTACGCAAGTGATGCCTTCTTAAAACTGACAGGTTCTCAAATTTTATGAGATCCATATTTATGACATGCACGCGCACCATTTTTCAAGCATAAACATCTGAACAACACAGGTCATGCAGGCACTTACGTCGCTTCTTTCCTTCTATAGGTTATGATAGACATGAAGTGTTAGGACGTGATTGGAATTTTCTCAATGGAGTTGATACAGATTCCTCAATTTTGCATCAGGTATGAACTTCTTTCATATACTTGATGATATGGAATAGAGGTTCCTAATATAAGCTTGGCAACAGGAGAAGGGTTGGAGAAACATATGCCTGTATTAGCAAAGCCATCTGTACAAGAGTGTGTACATGGGTATATATAATCCAGGATGTGAAACATACGAGGAAAGAAAATGATCATAAATAATTAATATTATCTCACAATGAAACTGGGCTGAATTCCAGCTAAGATCTTACTCTTAACAATTGCATTGACTGAAAAGTTTTGATTTTGCAAACTGTCCTCCAGATACAGGAAAGCTTTCAGGTTGAGCAACCATGCACAGTATGTATCTTAAATTACAGGTTCGCACTTGACTATTCTTTCAATGTGTTTGGGAGGAACTGAATTTTGTGATTGATTCTAACTACTAGTTTTTTTTCTTCAATAATAGGAAAGACAAGAGTACATTTTGGAATCTTCTTCACATGTCACCTGTTCGGAATGCTACTGGAAAGGTACTTTTAAGTGAACAATTCACCCGATCTCTTGTAATCTTTCTTGATGTATGCATGTACAAATATTACTAAGATATGTTGAACTTAACTATCAAAATTCCTTTGATAAAGCTTAGTCCTAACGTATCTTACTTTCTCTAAAGAAGACCTATCACCTTATTCCTTATTCTTCCTCTAGTCAGTGGCTGTCTTTAGACATGCTGATGGGAATTAATCCAGCATCAAGGTGAGGAAAAGAAAAAAAGAAAAAGAAAGAAGAAAAACAGTATATCTAGCAAAAGCAGGTTGAAATAAGCACTAAGCATGCAACATGGATTGATGCTTATATGGTATTCCTAACCCCGCTCTACCAGCTGACTGTATCTCCAAGCTCTTTGAGAATCTTTTCTGTTTTATGTGTGCCTGCAATACCTTAAAAATAGATATGTACGCATTTTACCTACAACTGGAATCTTACTCCACTGAATGCATCCTCTCTCCTAGTTTTATGATTAAGCAGGATCTAAGCTTCTGTCTTTATGGTAGTAGAGGAGATGTACTATAGATGATAACCTGTAAAAAGATTTTTTTTTTTAAAGAATCGCTAACAGTTTTCACAATATATATCTTGTGGGTACAGACTGGCCCTCGCAAATTTTAGATCATGATTCTTGGTTATACGGTTAGGTCTTGAACATGGTGAAAGATATAAGGGCATCAAATAGTAGATCAGGTTAGAGGAAAACAATGGAAAAGATAGGCTCAGACAACTGTTTCATAAATGATCGCTTCCTTTGCTAAAGGAAACTATAATCCTTTTTGGAAAATTGAGTTCGTTCTAGATTTTGAGTTGTCGATAAATACTCTGGCCATGTTTTTGACCCACTTGCATTGATTGGGCTTTCATACATTTTTGTTTCATATATGATTCATAGTTAATGGCAAAATTGCGCATTCCAGCAGATGCCAGAGCAAAATTTGAATATCGAATGCTAAGTTTGTAGGCTTGTTTTCTAGGTGTAAAATTCAAAAGGCTACAAGTGTGAGCTACTTATGCATACTAGTTTCTTGCAAGTAGTTAAGGTTGCCCAAACTTGTAATTGATTAGCAAACAGAGTGAGGAATATTTCTTGGACTGCAGATAATTGTCACCTCCGTTTTATTTTCTTCATAATATGAATGGCAGAGCCTGCATGACCTACGTCATTCTTCATTCTTGTTTTGCTGTAGTACTTTATTTTGTTTGTTTTTCCCCCGCTTCCATCAATCAGTATCCAAGCTTTAGAAGAAAAAAAGCCTGAACGCTTCATGCAACGTCTATCTCACTGTGCTTATCGATGTTCAGATAGCATACTTTGTGGGTGTTCAGATGGAAGAAAAATGCAAGAGCCAGGACAGACGTGGGCTAAGCCCTGAGATAAGGCAGCTTGGTGCTGTTGGTGCAGTCAGGGTAGCTGTAAGGAGCTTATCGATAGGTGCTAGCTGCTCCAAGTCATCAGATGGTTTCAATAATCTTTGAAGCTGATTGTTACATGGTCCATCTTTTTTAGTTTATAATTCCCTGTAAAATCTGGCTGTATATAATGAAATTAGGGCAATAACTTGAGGCACTGGTGGACGTTTTTGGATGTATGCAAATGATTCCTTTATGTGAAAGATCTTGAAAAGTGCATCAGTTGCGGACATGGTGATGCTGCTTTAATGAAATTAGGGCAATACTCGATGCCGCCTTAATGCTGTCTTCTGTATCTCCTTCTCGTCTTAGCAGAGAAAAAAAAGGAGAACAGAGGCGATTCAATGGCGGAGCTGGAACAATATTTTTTTGGGGGGCGGACTACAAACTCAAAATATATGATCACAAAATTACAATATACAACTTAATAATTGAAAAATCTGAACATAGAAATTATAGAATAAGCTTAGTTTTTTTTCCTAGATAAAGAGGCTTAAAATCTCAAGAAAAAGATTTGTTCAAGTGAATAATGAAAAAAATGCTCCATGTATAAAAAAGTTCCATACAATTTCACAATGAACAAAACTATCAGTTTCTTTCTTGTATTGAAGTTAGGTTTAAATGGCTAAAAATCTTTACCAATATTTTAAATAATATAAGAAAATTTCAAAACATGAAGTGAATAAATAAAACTAACAAGTGATCTATAACTGAAGATGAGTCATCCGAATGAAAAAGGATGTTTTTGTTGCTATACACTGCAGCATTGTGAGACGATGCCTTACTTTTTAGTTATGAAAAGTATTAAAAAATAATATAAATTATATTTTAAAATTTTATTTAACAGTTTAGTTTAAATTATTAAGTTAAAATAATTACTTTAAAATTTTATTTAACAGTTTAGTTTAAGTTATTGAGTTGAAATAGTTACTTAATATAATATTAAAATTTTAATAACTAAGTAATCATAAATTTAAATTTTATTATTTTTATTTATTTGATAAAAATCAAGTACAATGTGATATAAATTTATGCAAATTTTATTTTAAAAAATATATTAAAAAATAATATAAATTATATCTTAAGGTATTATCTAAATATAGTGAAAAAAAAATCTAGAAAAGATGGTTAAGTTTGGAAAATAGGCAGCAGATATAGAGCAGTCAAATTACATTACACTCTTTTGAATCTACTATGTAGGGTTTTTTATTTTTTTACTGTGCTCGCGGAATATCAAATATGCAGTAACTGGGACATCTGCTGATACACAGACATGATCAATAGACAAAATGACCGGCCAATCAGTAGCTCTTATTCTGCAATATTGCCTAATTCAGTCGTGATGATCTGCATGCACAGCTATAAAATGCTCAGCAGAACTGGTACCGGGCATGCTATCTTAAATTACTAATTAAACAACCTTGCACCATAACAATCGATGTGGACAACATACCATTACCAGCTAGGCACCAGCAAGGCAATACCTGCATCTTAGGTGCAGGAAGCTTGCGTAAAAGTAACTGGACTACCATTACCAGCTAGGCACCAGCAAGGCAATACCTGCATCTTAAGTGCAGGAAGCTTGCATAAAAGTAACTGGACTCGAATGTGTAACCTCGAATATGATCCGAAGAGAGCAATACGAGAATTCATCAGATTTCCAATCATCCTATGTGCACAGCATATGTATTAGCATTGCATGTAGAGCCAAACAAAAGAATGTTCCTCGATCTTTTGATTCTTTGAAGAAAAAACAGATGAAGGCGTGATAGATACAAGAAAGAGTAGAAAACATTCACCCTTATGGCCACACACTGGAGAAAACTGTGAAGCGAAAACACTGGCACGTTGAGTTTTCAGCACTAAGCAATTGTGGAAGGTTCGGAGAGAACCAAAAGCATTTAGAGGACAGCAGCAAAATAGAATGATAGAAATCAAAAGCTGCATTCCCCTTCAAGCAGATTAATGATAGTAGCAACTTTTAGACATTGTCCATAGCAGTATACACTCAGAAAACTTGTGCTAGATACAAGAGGGGGGTCAGAAGTTTTAAAAAAAAATGGCAACACAAAAGAAATGAAGTTCGAAAGGAAGCGATGCTTAGGAACGTGTTTTGCAAAGAAAACACCACCGGAGTTTGATTTGTGATGCAGAACTGGAAGGAGCGCAGAACAAGGTAACTCCAAAGACAGCAGGAAGGAAACAGCGTACAGAGATAATACCAAAGCCCTATGATCATCTTCAGAGATAGAGAAGGCCAACAAATCCAGGAAGACAAGAGGCGTGGCAAGAAACTGGTATCAAGGTAACACTGCAGTGCTACTGTTTACATGCAAGTGGCCTGCAAATGGGGTGGAAAAGTACTGTTCCTGGTATATCTATGAATAAAATTCTCATCAATATCCAAGCGAGTGCTACTCTCAGACAAACAATGACTTTACAATAAGAGAGAAAACCCCTTTTCCTAAATACAGATCTTGAGAAATGGAATAGAGCCAGAAGCTAATCCTCAGTATACAACAATGCTGCTTATCTCCAGAGGGGAAAAAGAAAAAGGATAGGAAAAGAAGCAGAAGATCATAAAGAAGATGACCCCGTATCTATTGCACAGCTCTTTCCCCTTCCAGCTCACTTTCTTCTTTTCAGCTCCATTCAATAAGAAAACTCATGGCCTCTGAGTGATATGTACTTCTTGACCCATATAGAGACATCCTCTGCACATACCCGAGCCTGTGGTGTTTGGAGAAGCACATCAAGAGTAGCAAACTCATGCACACCATCCTTATAATCAAGAAGAGGTGCATCTACATTAACTTTCCGTAGTTCTTCTGAGTAGGCAATGGCTCGATCTCTCATAAAGTCATGCTCTGCCACAACTGTTAGGGTCGGGGGCATGCACTTAAGAGGTGGCTGCCTCCCAGCAATAAGAGGATTAGCAGCTTGGTGATCTAGGTTGAACTCTTCCTTTGGTAGAAAGAGTTTCCATGCCAACATGCACATGGTCTTATCATAGAAATATGAGCTTGCAAGCTTAATCTCAGAATGGGTGGGAGTGCTTCCGATGAAGAAAGGAAACATCAGGATTTGTGCCACCACCTTAACTGGATCCAACCGCTTCCCAGCCTCTACAGCCTCTCTTGCCACATAATCTGCTATGTTTGCACCAGAGCTCACCCCAAGTAATACACATCTGCTCTGGTACCAATACAAAGTCAGGGGAGACCACTTCATTAAAACAGAAGGAAAAGGACAGGCCTTGAAAAAATTTAAAGTGACCAAAACGAAGAGAGAACAGAAAACTACGTGCATGTATAATGATGGTGATATAATTAGAACCATGTAGCCAGAGTGATTTTCCTGAACCAGCATGATTGTGAACAACTTAAATTTGGTATAAAGATGGATTCGTCTAACAAACGACAATCAAATAGCTTCAAGAAACTCTTCTTACAATGAGAATGATACGACAAGCATCATCACGAGTTTTCGGTTCTTAGGGGAAATCCAGCCAAAAACACTTGGAAAATTTACATGTATTTCAGGTACAGAAGTAATATAGCCACTGGATCCATCCAATTGGACCAATACCATGTAATTTTCCCCTCTTCAATAAAATCAGATCCCCGTCGTACAACATGCTCCAATTTATAAGTTAGATCTACATTGTATCATGGAGCTATTTACAAATGATGGCAGCAGATCTTTTAACAATGCTATAATTAGATCACTCTCTCCTGTAAAACTCCCAATTCCCTTCAGCAATTTAACAAAACCACATCCCCTGTTCCGATTTCGTGTTGCCATACTCTCAAGCAACAAAACAACGCATAAAAAATATATGGATTAATAATTAATTAAATGAAATTCAAAGCATACCCATTTGCACACAATGAGTAATAGACAAGCAAACTCAATCTCCATAGGGTGAGAAAACAACAAAAAGAGTACCTGGAAGTATCTCCGTGAGCAGCCAACCAGGGCTCGACCATGGAAGCCCCAAAGCTATCAAATATATGGCTTTGAGCACCCAATCTCCCACAAAAAGCCAAATTAGCCTGCTTTGCTAACCAATTCAAAACCTTGAAACCATCTTCGAAAGCCCCAGGATACTTGGTCTCTGGTGCCAATCGATACCCAACAGCCACGACAATCACATCACACAATTTGGCTATTCTCCTGCAAAACGCATCGTTTCCTACCGACTCGTTGCTCCCGCTGACAAACCCGCCTCCGTGAAACTGCAACATCACCGGCAACTTCCGGTGAGATTTTCCTGCCGCCGGCGAATACCCACCGTAATTGGTAATTTGATAGGTAGAAGACAATGAGGAGGTGACAGCGGTATCGGGAAGGAAGATCCGGAGAGATAGAGAAGAGAACGGGTCGACATGTATGTCTTTGGTGGCGACACCGTCGGAAAACGATGGGTTACTAGCTGCGATGGATTCGCTGGGCCGAGAAGTTATGCCAAATGGATTGGCTTTGGTGGATTCAGGGGATTCGATGAGGCTTTGTAGCAGGTGTTTTTGTTGATATTTGAAGATGACACTGTAGAGTTTTACAATTAAGTTTGGCATCTCGACAGGTAGAGGAGAACGCCGGGATCTGGTTTTGCTGTTGATTAATGAAGATGGAGTTGAGGATGATGGTGTTGTTGGGAGAAGGGGATAAATGAATTTAAAGTCCTTCAAAGTTTGTTTTTATTTCTTTCAGTCCTTAAATCTTACTCAAGTTTTCTATTGAGTCCATCTCATAAAAGTTATAATTATAATCTTAAAACAAGTTATATGATGGAAGGGTCAGTCCAAAATTTCTTTTAAAAAAATAAAACATAAAACAATACTGTTTTAATTTTTTAAAAATAATATATTTATATTCTAATTTAACTATTATTATCACAATATCATACAAATTCTAAATTAAATTTTTATATGTACTTTTAAGGCTATTGTTAATTTTAATATGCTCTCTAAAATTTCCTTTATTTTTAGAAAAACTTTTTTTATGAAATTGTTTAAAAAGGATTTTTTTATAAAAAAAAAGCATTTAAAGATTTCGGAACCATATATATATATTAGTATTGTGTTTGCTTGCTATCTTGCAAAACACAAATAATGTGAATAATTTATATTTTTATTAATATTTGTGTAGTAGATGGTTCTTGTTCTTATTTCACGCTGATCATCATCCCACCACGCATGGGAAAAAGAAGGCTTCCAAGAAAGATGGCGCCATTCAATAACCATGTATCCAAGCATTCTCACGTTGAAAAATCAGTTGGTTTAATCGGTGGAATTACTGGTTTGGAGGGCGGCACCGTCTCAGAGATATCACATCACCGTATTTTTTAAAAATTTAATTTTTTATTTAATAATATTTTTTAAAATTTTAAATTATTTCAACATTTTAATATAAATTTAAAAAATAACTCATACTATATTTTCAAATATCTTTTAAAGGTTTATTTAAAAATAGAGTGTGCATCATATTTCTTTAAATTTTAAAATATTTTTATTAAAAATTATTTTTTTATCATTTTAGATTGATTTAATATACTAATATCAAAAATAATTTTTAAAAATTAAAAATATATAAAAATATAAGAAAAATAATTTAAAATTTTAATTTAAATTCATCCACTGACAACCGATCCTCGAAAACATTAGTGCAGAATCACGGGGGAAAATTTTTGAAACAGAGCACATGATCTTGACAGCCAAGCCACCGATCCTTTATCTCTTGATGTTCCCATTGTCCTAACTCAATTATGAGTTATTCCCCAAAAATTAATTTATTTTTTTAAAATAAAAATCAAATAAAGACTGACAATGTGGAAAAAGTAGGCCGTTATAAATTTTAATTTATTTTTAAATAAAAATTATATTCACTATCATAATTTCAAACATACCTAAACAAGATCCTTGAAAACAATGATTAAGAAAGAAAAGAATTAACCTATTTTTGGCAAGTGAAAAAATATAAGAAAAATAATTTAAAATTTTAATTTAAACTCATCCACTGACCATCGATCCTCGAAAACATTAGTGCAGAATCACGAGGGGGAAATTTTGAAACAAAGCACACGACCTTGACAGTCAGGCCATCGATCCTTTATCTCTTGATGTTCCCATTGTCATAACTCAATTATGGGTTATTTTTCAAAAATAAAAATCAAATAAAGATTGAAAACGTGGAGAAAGTAGGCCGGGAAGTCAAGCTATAATTTTTAAGTATAATTCAAGGCCTAATTGTATTTCTTTATGCCTAAAAATGGAGGAAACAATGCAAATTCAAGTTTAAAATTAAATGATTATTAGATAAATTTGTATAAACATTAAGTCCAAGGACATAATTAAATTTTTAATAGATCCTCGAAAACATTAGTGCAGAATCACGAGGGGGAAATTTTGAAACAAAGCACACGACCTTGACAGTCAGGCCATCGATCCTTTATCTCTTGATGTTCCCATTGTCATAACTCAATTATGGGTTATTTTTCAAAAATAAAAATCAAATAAAGATTGAAAACGTGGAGAAAGTAGGCCGGGAAGTCAAGCTATAATTTTTAAGTATAATTCAAGGCCTAATTGTATTTCTTTATGCCTAAAAATGGAGGAAACAATGCAAATTCAAAGTCAAAATTAAAATCCGAGACCAAGGACCATTATACAACAGACGGCAAACTATAGGGGCTCAATTAACAAAGACCGGGGGTAAAATTGAAGAAATTGAAAGTTTAATAATCAATCAGGGGTTCAATTGACAAAATCCGAGACCAAGGACCATATTGTAAAAGGCACCTAACCTTGGAGTTCCAATTGAAGTTCAAGAGGAGCTTAATTGCATTAAATCCAAAGTTTAGAGTCAATTAGGGTTCAATTGAAAGAAATTGAAAGAAAAATGACTAAATAGAAATTTAGTAAAAATTCTTATTTCAGTCTAAAACGGCATCGTTTTTATAAAAAAAAACAGAGAGAGAGAGGACCAGACGAAGCGTCGTCTGGTCACTGTTCATTATCTTCTTTATTTTTCCAAAAAAACTAGTCCGGACATCCCCTTTGCAAGTGCATTTAATGCACTTAACGTCCATCAAATTTGTCAAAACTTGCACGAAACTGATCACCAGATATCCCTCTACATCAGGGTATGGTCGGCGTCGGTTCATTAGCAAATAAACGGACGTGGCACCACCCCAAAGTGGCCAACTCAGGCAGCTTTTTCTGCAGAATTGACAACTCAGGTTGCCTACTTTGAGCCAACGGTTGGGATCCTTTCCAATTGAATCAAAGGCTGGAATTTATTCCCCTGTGTAGACAAGATTGTCCTCTTCCACCGCCTATAAATGGAGGCTCCGTTGATAACCTGAGGGAGAAGAAAATCGAATCCAAAGTTGGTCAAAAACTAGCCTTCTCTGCATAATTTTCCTGCAACAGCCTCTTTTTCTTCTTTCTCTCTCCGTCGTGGCTTATAGCCACCACCACCACCGTTCCCTATCTTCTGGACATCACCTCCACTTTCGGTAGCCTCCAAAACGTCACCTGTGTTGGTTGCACCGTCTCTCCCTCTCTCTCCCTTCTTGGTGATTTTTCTTCTTTCTTCTTCTTCGCCGCCAGCAGCCACCCCGGCGTCTCTCCACTGTTGCCACTACTTGCACCACATCGTCTTCCTCGGTCGAACCCCCTCGCGCCAAGTAATTTCTCTCTTCTTCTTCCTCCCCCTTCTTTCTTCACGCCACTGTGTGAACAGTAAGCGTGAATTATAATTCACGTCTTGTTGTTCAGGTAGTGGACGTTGGGTCGGGTCGTATCTGGCCCAGCCTAAAATGTTGGGCTAGGTCTGGCCCAGCCCTAAAGAAATAAATAAAAAATATTGGGTCGAGGCCGGCCCAACAATTTCGGGCCGAGACTGGCCTGATCTCTACTATGTTTGAGCTCAGCCCAGATTAACTGGTCGGCCCAGCCCATGTAGATTTTTTTTATTTTCTATTTTATTTATTATAATAATATACTATATTATAAAAAAAAAAAACAAAATAATCAAAAAAAATTTGAAAAGTCCTTTTGAAAAATTTATGATTTTCTCAAACATTTTTTTACCAATTTTGTATAATATCGAGTTGTATATTTATATTGTAAAATACAAATTCAGTATTAAAATACCAATTTTCTCTGGAAAAAAAAATTCAATTTTTTTTTGAAAAGTCCTCTTAAAAAATTTGTGATTTTTTCAAATATTTTTTTACCAATTTTACATAATATCGGGTTGTATATTTATATTGTAAAATACAAATTCGGTATTAAAATAACGATTTTCTCCAAAAAAAATTCAAAAAAAATTGAAAGTCCTTTTGAAAAATTTGTGATTTTCTCAAACATTTTTCTATCAATTTTACATAATATCAGGTTGTATATTTACATTGTAAAATACAAATCTGGTATTAAAATACTGATTTTCCCAAAAAAAAAACGTTTTTTTAGTTCTCCCTAGGATCCAGATGTAGAGTTTAATATTTGTGGGTGTAAAATTACATAATAAAGTACACCCCTCAGGTATTAAAGATACAAAGTGTAAATAAATATGATGTTAATATTCAGATTTTAGAACGATTAGGATTTAACCCAATAAGATAGAAACTCTCTCATGAAAAGAGATCTACTTTGAGCCTTAGAAAAGATCAACAAATAGAAACCTGACTTCAAAAACAATCAAACAATAATGCAGCTTACCATAAGTAGGGTGCATTGGAAATAATGCGTCTTCCCCTTGCACAATCAGTCCCTTACTCAGACTTTTGAAGACCATAGGTTCCTAATAACTTTAATACTAGATGGCGACTCCCAAAAATTAATCATAATTTTCTAACACACAACACCCCTTATCAGGAGGCACGACAAGAACCTTCGTCGTCGCCAAACGACACTCGCGCACCTCGCGACACCCATCTTGGCTAAATTAAGGGCCTGCAATGAAGTTTTCTTCAAGGATAATGAATGAGAAAAGCCTATTCCTTGGCATCTCTACAGCATGAAGCAAGGAAGATCCTGCATAGTTTTGTTAGTGATTGAAAATTGCTAGGACCCAGGGGTGGTGGAGTCTCTATATTAGAGGCAGAAGATTTACATTGATGGAGTCTTGATCTAAAAGCTAAATACATGGGGCTTTCATTTACCCCAAGTGGTTGCGATCCTTTCCATTCTGAATCACTGAGGTTCCAATATAATCTTATGAGATCAGAACCCTATTTTATGCGTCTACATCCTCAGAAATGGGAGCCTAATGTTGGCCCGTGGATGCATCTATTTCTACATAGATGATTGAAAGCCGTTTCTAAAGACGACATGGTAGAAGCAAGCTCAATAAAAAAAAAAAAAGGCGGACTCCATTTGGCATTCTTCAAAGTCACAGCATAACTTTGTTCTATGGCTTCAAGATGGATTAAAATATAGGTAAAAGCATTGCTAATCAGATCACCTGTGCATTCACAGTTACTGTGTATGTGGCATAGGCTATAAAATGCATCTGCTAAACTGCTCAAGGAAACTCTGCTGTATAAACTAACATATAAAAACAATCAAACAATAATGCAGCTTACCATAAGTAGGGTGCATTGGAAATAATGCGTCTTCCCCTTGCACAATCAGTCCCTTACTCAGACTTTTGAAGACCATAGGTTCCTAATAACTTTAATACTAGATGGCGACTCCCAAAAATTAATCATAATTTTCTAACACACAACACCCCTTATCAGGAGGCACGACAAGAACCTTCGTCGTCGCCAAACGACACTCGCGCACCTCGCGACACCCATCTTGGCTAAATTAAGGGCCTGCAATGAAGTTTTCTTCAAGGATAATGAATGAGAAAAGCCTATTCCTTGGCATCTCTACAGCATGAAGCAAGGAAGATCCTGCATAGTTTTGTTAGTG
The DNA here is from genome assembly GCF_000495115.2 of Populus euphratica. Classification (NCBI taxonomy): domain Eukaryota; kingdom Viridiplantae; phylum Streptophyta; class Magnoliopsida; order Malpighiales; family Salicaceae; genus Populus; species Populus euphratica. The sequence goes on from NW_011499881.1 coordinate 246,980, forward strand.
ATTGAAAATTGCTAGGACCCAGGGGTGGTGGAGTCTCTATATTAGAGGCAGAAGATTTACATTGATGGAGTCTTGATCTAAAAGCTAAATACATGGGGCTTTCATTTACCCCAAGTGGTTGCGATCCTTTCCATTCTGAATCACTGAGGTTCCAATATAATCTTATGAGATCAGAACCCTATTTTATGCGTCTACATCCTCAGAAATGGGAGCCTAATGTTGGCCCGTGGATGCATCTATTTCTACATAGATGATTGAAAGCCGTTTCTAAAGACGACATGGTAGAAGCAAGCTCAATAAAAAAAAAAGGCGGACTCCATTTGGCATTCTTCAAAGTCACAGCATAACTTTGTTCTATGGCTTCAAGATGGATTAAAATATAGGTAAAAGCATTGCTAATCAGATCACCTGTGCATTCACAGTTACTGTGTATGTGGCATAGGCTATAAAATGCATCTGCTAAACTGCTCAAGGAAACTCTGCTGTATAAACTAACATATATCATTCAAATATGTTGACACAGTAAGAAACTCCATTGGCACCAGCAAGGAAATATATGCACCTGCATCCTTGCCGGGCAATGTAGGCATGGCTGCGGCGCAACCAGGGTGGCACCACTCCCACTTTTCCAAACGGGCACTAAAGCAGGCTATGCTGGATTCATGCATGAAACCTCAAACCGATCAAACAGAACTAAGGTGAAAATTTATGTCATTCATTTCAATCCTACATGTACAATATTATGAATATCGAAAATGGAAACAAGAACAGAAGAAAGTCCCTGATATATTTAATGGAAAAAAAACTCCATTGAAAATTTTGAAAAGCCTACTGTCAGACAAACACTCAGATAATTTACAAGAAAAGAAGAACAAACCCTTCCTCCCAGGTCCTAAATAATCAACTAATTAGGCTACAACACCCCTTATCAGGAGGCACGACAAGAACCTTCGTCGTCGCCAAACGACACTCGCGCACCTCGCGACACCCATCTTGGCTAAATTAAGGGCCTGCAATGAAGTTTTCTTCAAGGATAATGAATGAGAAAAGCCTATTCCTTGGCATCTCTACAGCATGAAGCAAGGAAGATCCTGCATAGTTTTGTTAGTGATTGAAAATTGCTAGGACCCAGGGGTGGTGGAGTCTCTATATTAGAGGCAGAAGATTTACATTGATGGAGTCTTGATCTAAAAGCTAAATACATGGGGCTTTCATTTACCCCAAGTGGTTGCGATCCTTTCCATCTCTGAATCACTGAGGTTCCAATATAATCTTATGAGATCAGAACCCTATTTTATGCGTCTACATCCTCAGAAATGGGAGCCTAATGTTGGCCCGTGGATGCATCTATTTCTACATAGATGATTGAAAGCCGTTTCTAAAGACGACATGGTAGAAGCAAGCTCAATAAAAAAAAAAAAAAGGCGGACTCCATTTGGCATTCTTCAAAGTCACAGCATAACTTTGTTCTATGGCTTCAAGATGGATTAAAATATAGGTAAAAGCATTGCTAATCAGATCACCTGTGCATTCACAGTTACTGTGTATGTGGCATAGGCTATAAAATGCATCTGCTAAACTGCTCAAGGAAACTCTGCTGTATAAACTAACATATATCATTCAAATATGTTGACACAGTAAGAACTCCATTGGCACCAGCAAGGAAATATATGCACCTGCATCCTTGCCGGGCAATGTAGGCATGGCTGCGGCGCAACCAGGGTGGCACCACTCCCACTTTTCCAAACGGGCACTAAAGCAGGCTATGCTGGATTCATGCATGAAACCTCAAACCGATCAAACAGAACTAAGGTGAAAATTTATGTCATTCATTTCAATCCTACATGTACAATATTATGAATATCGAAAATGGAAACAAGAACAGAAGAAAGTCCCTGATATATTTAATGGAAAAAAAACTCCATTGAAAATTTTGAAAAGCCTACTGTCAGACAAACACTCAGATAATTTACAAGAAAAGAAGAACAAACCCTTCCTCCCAGGTCCTAAATAATCAACTAATTAGGCTAACCAGCTGGAAGCTCTTGCTGCTACTTGAATATATTAAGCAGTTCTTTCCTCTCCTACCCTCTCCATTCTTTTTCTATCGTTTTGGCTTGTATTTATTTAATAAGAAAATTCATGACCTTTAAGGGATATATACTTTTTGACCCATATAGTTACATCCTCAGCACATACCCGAGCCTGTGGTGTATGGAGAAGCACGTCGAGTGTAGCGAACTCATGCACAGTATCCTTATAATCAAGAACAGGTGCGTCCACGTTAACTTTTCGCAGTTCCTCTGAGTAAGAAATGGCCCGGTCTCTCATAAAATCATGCTCTGCCACAATTGTTAGTGTTGGTGGCATGTACTTCAGTGGCGGCTGTCTTCCGGCAGTCAAAGGGTTGGCAGCTGGGTGATCCAGGCTGAATTGTTCCTTAGGTAGGAAAAGTTTCCATGCCAGCTTGCACATAGCCTTATCATAGAAGTATGAGTTTGCCAATTTAAGCTCAGAATGTGTGGGAGTGCTTCCGATGAAGAAAGGAAACATGAGGACTTGCGCCACCACCTTGACAGGATCCAACAACTTTCCAGCCTCCACAGCCCTTCGTGCCAAATAATCTGCTATGTTCGCACCAGAGCTCACCCCAAGCAATACACATCTGTTCTGATATCAATACCAAGTCAGGGAAGACCACTTCATTAAAACAGAAGGAAGAGAAAGCTATTGAAAAATCTTAATGTCATCAAATTGAATAGCTATATGTATTTTTGTAAATTTTGGACAATCTTTTACCAGGTTACTAGAACAGAATCAACTTATAATTAGTGAATTAATCAACAAAAACAAATTTATGAGTAAATAAAACTTAAAATCAATGTGATTTTTTTCATGTTAATTAATTATATGCTTGATAAACAGAACAGGCAAGTTAATCCAAGTGGATACCTGGAAGGATCTCCATGAGCAGCTAACCAAGGCTCGACCATGGAAGCACCAAAGCTATCAAAAATATGGCTTTGAGAATCCAATCTTCCACAAGCAGCCAAATTAGCCTGTTTTGCTATCCAATTAAGAACCTTGAACCCATCTTCAAAAGCCCCCGGATACTTGGTCTCTGGTGCCAATCTGTACCCAACAGCCACGACAATAACATCACACAGTTTGGCGATTCTCCTGCAAAACGCATCATTTCCTACCGATTCATTGCTGCCGCTCACAAACCCGCCACCGTGAAACTGCAACATCACAGGCAACTTCCGGTGAAAGTTACCTGGGGGAGGCAAATAGCCGCCGTAATCATGGGTTGAAGGCAGCGGGGAAGTGATAGCTGTGTCGGGTAGGAAAATGCGGAGAGAAAGAGAAGAGATGGGGTCGACATGGATGTCTTTGGTGGCTACACCGTCAGTGAAAGAAGGGTTGCTAGCGGCGATGGATTCGTGGGGTCGGGACGATACGCCAAATGAGTTAGTAGGTTTCTGATCAGTGAGAGAAGATAGAGAAAGGGTTTGTAAGAGGTTTTTTTGTTGATATTTGAAGAAGACGCTGTAGAGTTTCACGATCAAGTTTGGCATCTTTATTACTGTAGAGAGAGAGATAAGAGAGGATTTAGGTGGAGACTCCCTTCGGCCACCAAGGAAAGGATTGAGAGTTTTTACAAGTACTTCATTTTTTAATTTTCATGGAGCTCACGCCGCCATTGATGATGTGAGAAAGAAAGAGGAGAAGAATTCAATTCAAGATTTATGCATTTTCAAAGCGTGTGAGAGACTCGAGGATATGAGAAGGGTCAGAGAGACAGAAGCTTCTGAATTGATACAGTTTCAGGTTAGGAGAGCAGGTGGTAAGTGGTTCCCTTGACTGCCTCCATCTGAGAAAAACAAAATAAAAAAAAGTTTGTGTTTTTTATTGGTTGGTTGTGCATTCTTGGTGACCGCTTGTTTGGTTTTGTTTTACATGCAGAGTGAGTTTCGAACTGCGTTTAGATGTCTTTCAAAACCATTTATATTTTCAAAAAGCATATTTTTTTTAATAATTTTAATTCATTAATATTAAAAATAAAAAAATTATTTTTAAAAAGTAATATCTTGTGTTTTTCAGAAGTTTTAAAAATACATTTTACTTTTAAAAAATCTAGTGTTTTTCGATAATTTTAATATTTTAATATTAAAAAAATTATTTTAAAACAAAAAATATTTTTTAAAAACATAACAACACGGAATACTAAACACACAACAAATTCACGCTAAATGCAGGTTCGTTTTCGCAGAAAAAACATTGTTTTTAAAAAACTTAAAATATTATTTTGATATACTAATATTAAAAAAAAATATTATTATAATATATTAAAAAAGGAAACAACTTCTAGGAAAATACACAGATAATAATAAAACTTGGTTTGTTTCTGCAGCTGCATGCAGAACCAAAGAGTCCCGGGAACAAAGCAATTGTACCGGTTGGAATTTTATTTTGGATTTTTCAATCAATGAGGGCAAAAAGTTGCTAACTTTTTTTTATTTGGTGGGCCATAGATAGGATCCTGACAATTAGTGTTGGGAAAGACATTCGGGTCAGGCTAACTTCATCACGCAATCAAGTCCTTGTCAGCAATAGTGGCCGGATTTGCTTTAGCTTTCTATTTTAGTGTTTTAAAAATATTTAAAAAAATAAGATTTTTTTTATTTTTTTATTTGCTTAAAATTAATACATTTTTAATATTTTTAAATTATTTTAATATATTAATTTTTAAAATAATTTTTAAAAATAAAAAAATATTATTAATATATATTTTAACATAAAAAATTATTTAAAAACAACTAAAACCACCGAACAAAACAAGCTAACATAAAAATTTACTAGACGTTGAAAGTCATATGCTGCATGTTGAAGTATTATATAATTTAATAACATAAATGAAATTGTCAAGGAATACGAGGGTGCGTGTCAATTCTGGACAAGTAAATTAAAATAATCAATGCATGCAACGAGCATATGCTAAAAATATTAATTTTTTATAAGAAAATAAAAGCTTTTGGAAATAATTAAGGAAGCAATATGAGGGTGTGTGCCATTAAAAAAAAATAAAAATCTAAAACTTTAATATTTTTAAGAAATAAGAAATTGAGATTCTCAAAACAAAATCTAGCAACAAAAGTTTTTAAATTTTTTAAGGAATTAATAAGTAAGTATTTTTATAAAATAAATAAAAAATTATTGAATATATTTATGAAATAAAAACAATTTCTAAACAACTCTGCTATTAAGTTTTTAAAAAGAAAGCCTAATTAATGCTCTAGAAAGTCTTGGATCCACTCTCAGGCTCTTAGAGGATACAGATGGGCTTATTTAAAGCCCACAAGGGGCTAAGAAGGACAGGGTGGACTAGAGAGTAGAGGCTAGAGCGGTGGCAAATATCTCGGAACACTGGGGGAAAAGGAAAAGGCCGAATAGTCCCTATGTTTCGATTAATATGAAAAGGAAAAGGCCGAATAGTCCCTATGTTTCGATTAATATGAAAAGGAAAAGGCCGAATAGTCCCTATGTTTCGATTAATATTGCAAAAAAGCCCTTGTGAGAAGGATTTGTAAAGTTCTGCTAGGCAAAAATTAATCATCCCAAATAGAGGTAGAGAGGTAGAGGTAATTATTTTTAATTTGATTTGGTTTTTATTTATAAAAAAATTTAAATTATTTTAAAAAAAAAAATCAAAATCGAGTCAAACTTACCAGTTTTGGTCCAGTCTGATCCGGTTCTTAATTTCAAAAAACCAAAAAAACCTATACAATCATATTTCTTCTCGAACTCGCCAGTAGCCTTTTCACAAATATTATTTTCCTGCATTGTAAACAACTAAAAGCCAAAAATCAATACCACTCATTTTAATTAAAAAATAAAATAAAATAACATACTAAATCCAAAATTTAAATCAAAACCCTAAATTTTTTACAAAACAAGCATGGTTTTTCCTATATTTTTCAAATACCTAGATGCCAAAAATCCAAACCTGATTTTTTTAATATCAAAACCTCAAATCTTTTTATACAGATAAATATTATCTTCCCTGCATTATAAAGAATACCCAGAAGCAAATGGAAGCAGCGATCTTCCTTTTTATTCTCGACAAGTTCAACAATTCCCTTCCATCCACTCCTTTTCAACTTCTTATAATAATTCTTAGATCTCGGAACACTGGGGGAAAAGGAAAAGCCCGAATAGTCCCTATGTTTCGAATAATATGAAAAGTTTGATCATTTTCAGTTTGATTTAATTTTTATTTATAAAAAAACCCAAATTAATTTTTTTAAAAAACTAAAATCAAGTTAAATTGACTGTTTCGATCCAGTCCGATTTGGTTCTTAATTTTAAAAAACTAAGAAAACCTATACGATTATATTTTTTCCCGAACTCGCCGGTAGTCTTTTTACAAATATTATTTTCCTGCATTGTGCAGACTACAAACAACTAAAAGCCAAAAATCAACACCACTAATTTCAATTAAAAATAAAATAAAATAATATCCTAAATCCAAAACTCTGGTATAAATCAAAACCTTAAATTTCTTTCAAAATAAACATGGTTTTTCTTATTTTTTTCAAATACCTAGATGCCAAAAATCCAAACCTGATTTTTTAAAATCAAAACCCCAAATCTTTTTTTACAGATAAATATTATATTTCCTGCATTATAAAGAATACCCAGAAGCAAATGGAAGCAACGGTCTTCCTTTTCATTCTCGACAAGTTCAACAATTCCCTTCCATCCACTCTTTTTCAACTTCTTATAATAATTCTTAGCTGCAATAGTCAAATAGTCTTCCTCAGCTACAAAGATCAACATCCTCTTGCACCCAAGCTTGGCAAGATCCTCTACATCGCGATTCATCCTAGGATCAAGAGGCGAGAGGGGGCTATTTCTAAGTCTAGGGGGAGGGAGAGGGGCTGCTTCTACGTCTAGGGGGAGGGAGAGCGAGTGGGAGAGCGAGAGGGGGCTGCTGGTGGCTAGGGTTATTAGGGGGGGAATAAATTTTTCTATTTATATATTTTTTTAATTGACTTGGTTTTTTACACACTATAAAACTAAAAACTAAACTGAATCGGTTTTTTTTAAAATATTTTAATTAATTTAATTGATTTTTTTTATTTAATTTTTTTTGTTTTATTAGTTTATTTAATTTTCTAATTTTTTTACACACCTAAAAACCCAAAATAATTAGAGTTTAATTAAATGGTAAGAAGAATATCAAAATAAGAGTTTCAAAAATCTTTAAAAAAAAATTAAAAAATCAAAATATGATAGTATTTTGGGAAAAAAAGTAAATATATAGAATTTTAATTAATTAAAAAATCCAGAAAATCATTCACTAAAATTTCTTAGTAACTAACATTTTAAAAAATGCTTAAGGGGATTAAAAATTAGTTTTTTTTAGAAAACATAAAAACGTCTGAAGAATATCCGTGAAATAAAAATAAATTTTAATTAAACCATATATTAATTTTTTAGTAAAAAAATATAATTAAAATATCTTGAAAAATATTAAATTTTTAAAACGTTTCAGGAATAATTTTGTTGTTTGAAACACTCAAACCAGAAAGTTCTGGAACTTCTTAGCCATTGTATTTTTTGGAAATATTTTAAAATAATCAAGAAAAAACTCTGAAATTCATAAACTATGAAGTTCTGAAAAACAATCAAGAAATAGAAAATTTCAAAACTTTGGTGCTATGATCGAAAGCTTCTCCGTGTATATATATATATATATAAACATATTTTTATGGCTAAAATACCCTCCTATCAACAGTGACCTTGTTTGTTCACATTTAGTTTTCACTGCATCCATTTTATGCGTTAGGTTGCGGATTAAATAGATATTTTTTTAAAATATAATAAAAAAATCTAGATATTATTAATATTTTTTAAATAAAAAAATTAAATAGTAAAATAATTTGATGACGACTTGACAAGTTTAAATACAAACTAGATTATTCATAAAAATATAATTTAAGTCACAAAAATTTAAAATAATTTTTTAAAAAAAATATTAAAATAAAAATATATTAAATCTATCTAAATTATAAGATCAAAATAACTTCATACAAGTTAAATTAAAATAAATCATGAATTTTAATTTCTAATTAAAAACTTTATAAAAAATTATTTACATTAACTTGAGTTAATTTGTTAAACTTACTGCTTAGATTATGAAATTAAAATAATGTTATAAAAACTGAATCAAAATAAATTATAAAATTTAATTTTTAATAAATTTATTATTAAATTAAATAATTTAATTTATAAAAAAAATCAATGTAAAAAATTAAAATGATAAAATGATATTATTATCCTGAAAATCTATAACTCAAAATCAAGGGAATTTAACAGCCTTATAAAAAAAAAATCACGTCAATCATGAGATTAAGTATTATTAAACAGATTGTTGACAATGCTCGTTGGCCAATGACTAGTAGCTGTAACGACAAATCTTCAAGTACTCTCCAGTCTCATCCCAAGAAACCAACCAATCAGACACAAATACACACACAAAAGAGAGGAGACGATTAGTATCCATGATTATACAGACTGAAAACCACCATAGACAAGAAGAAATCAGAGCCTATTTTGAGATATTTATAGAGAAGACATGGGCATGATGAGGTCCGAGGCAACTGGATCAAAAGAAGCAGCTGCGAGCAGCTCTCGATCACGTTCAAAAAAGGCCATGTCGTCTTCAGTTAAAGTCACCCAAGCCTCGATTCCTTTACCATCTTTAGCGTCCATAATTGAAGCCACATTCTTGTAAGCCCCAGTAGGAATGGTTACCCAGGTGGGCTTTCCCCACCCAAAATCGATACCGTAAAACGGGAGCCTGCAGAAACTGGTGCTAACGTAGAAGTCTACATTACCTTCTGGAAGCATGCTTGCTGCCTCTTGGAATGGTTCACAAATAGCCATGGAGGCCTTATCTTTTCCAAGTTTCTTCAGGTAGTTCTCACCAAAATCTTGCAACCCTTTCCTTAGCTGACGAGCCAGGCTTTGCAATTCAACCTCGCATTCTGTAGCACATGAAGCGAAATAACCCGCGAGGTTTCCAATAGTGTGTTCAGGCAAAGGAGGCACCATTTTATTGCGTAAATTCACAGATTGTGAGAGAATAGAATATCTTAAATGCTCTGAGTTCGATCTTGCGGCGTTCATTGCGCATTTCCAAATCAGGGCCGTTACAGCTTCAACTCTTGTTGGACATGTCACGCTTTCACAGACAGCTTTAACCTGAAGAGCAGCAACCTTGGAGGCATCAAAGACAACTCTCTTTGTAACACATCTGTCACGCATAACTTCGAGAGCTGCAGGCTTTGAAAGCGATATGTTTTGAGGAGGAAATACGGATGGTGCATTGAATAAAGGAAGTATGGTACTGTCCCCAGAATGAAAAGCCGCAGCTGCCCAAGCCTTTACGAAGGTGCTAAAGGTAACCGGATCAGCTACCATGTGAGAGATGCAAACTCCAATCGCCAACCCGCCGCAGGCAAAGAAATTTGCTTGAACAAGCACTAGACTACCCGTGAGTTCCTCTGGCGACTCAATCCCAGTAGGAATGAATTTTCTTATCACCTCAGCATCAGGCTTTTCAAGAAACTTGGATAGAAGACAGTTGACTCGTGCTTCAACAAAAACAGCTCCAAAATCGTTGCATTCAATAGAGGCATCATCTTTGATTCTGCCAGCAAGGGGGTAGAATCGGGATAAGGTTTCAGACAGTGATCTCTTTAGCCGCTCGGATTTGTGAGCAACCGTGAATTTCTGCTGGAAGCTTGAGTAGACGAGAAGCAGAGGTTCGTTAGCCACAGGAGGAAGCTGATCCAGAAAGCAAAGGTTAAACTCTCTTAGGTGATCAGGGGTTGGAGAGGATGGCTTCACGGCTTCTCTCGTAATTATCTCGACAGCCATCTTGTTCCCCTACAGTTTCCCAACAGAACTAAGTAGCAGGAGTACTAATTTTCTCACTCTGATTTGGAGGCAGGGAGAAATAAAAAGGGATAAGGTGCGGCCTGTGTTCTGATCAGGTGGGCCAGCTCAAAGAAAACAACGTATACCTAATGCGACGACTAGTCTCCATCTGGCTTAACTACATTTAGCTATTTTAACTAAATTTAGCTAAAAATATAGAGCATGCGTGGATGTCCACGCTTTTAGAAATTTGGAAATTACTTGAAAAATAATAACATTCAGGATGTTGCCATCAAATTAGGATGTGAATGTGCAACTACTAGTCAAGTTTTTATTTTATTTATATTATATTGATTACTTAATAAGTATACTGATTACTTAATAAGTAACTAATTTAGATATTTATACCATTAATTTATTCTAAATAGTATTTGTTATTCAATATATATATTATTCATTTAGCAAAGTAATTAAAAAATAAACTCTAGTATAGATTTGTCAAGTTTACATTAAACTAGATATTTAGCCAAAGCTACAAATAACCTCTCTTTTTTTCAATGTAAAGAAAGAATGTCAAGACAATGTAAGTGTTTCTAAAAAGGTAAAAGAAATCTATAACATGAGTCATTGATTCAATTGAATTTAATAAATTTAACTAATTTAATAACATAAATAAAAAAAATACAACAATGATAAATAAAGTTTTATACATATATTTGATGTGTTAACCTGAATGAACTTGATTTCTAATATGTGGCTTGACTGAAATACCAGAGTATTCTCATTAATAACAAATTGAATAAAATCATCTAGGTTAATTATCAAATAACCCAATATTAAAGAACAAAACTATATATATATATATATATATATACATATATATATTTAATTTCAATAAAAAAAACTCAAGTCCAATCAGGTTAACCTGTTAACCTCAAGATCATGAGTATAAGATTAGGATAACTCCATGTAAAAGAAAGTAAAAAACAAAACATGAAAATTGATTTTCAATCAAACAAATATCGAATGATGAAATTAAAATAAAAAATCAACTTAAAAAAAACAAATGTTGAAGAATCTTATCTAATAATGAAGAGAAAAATTAAATAAGAATGTGAAACCTCATAGAAAGTAAAATACAAAAATTTGGATCTGAATTTTTAGCAAGAAAAATATCAAAAGGTGAAATTGAAGAAAAAAAAATATAATCCTAAAAAATGTCAAAAAAAAAAGCTATAATCTCAATCTAAATGGGTTAACATATAAAATTTACAATTTGATTGTGATATAGAGCAATTTAATCAAAAATAAATTAAATAAAATTATGAAGCTTAATTATCAAATAATTTTTTCACTCTGATTTGGAGGCAGGGAGAAATAAAAAGGGATAAGGTGCAGCCTGTGTTCTGATCAGGTTGGCCAGCTCAAAGAAAACAACGTATACCTAATGTGACGACTAGTCTCCTTCTAGCTTAACTACATTTAGCTATTTTAACTAAATTTGGAAATTACTTGAAAAATAATAACGTTCAGGATGTTGCCATCAAATTAGGATGTGAATGTGCAACTACTAGTCAAGTTTTTATTTTATTTATATTATACTGATTACTTAATAAGTAACTAATTTAGATATTTATACCATTAATTTATTCTAAATAGTATTTGTTATTCAATATATATATTATTCATTTAGCAAAGTAATTAAAAAATAAACTCTAGTATAGATTTGTCAAGTTTACATTAAACTAGATATTTAGCCAAAGCTACAAATAACCTCTCTTTTTTTCAATGTAAAGAAAGAATAATTGATTTATTTTTTCAATGTAAAGAAAGAATGTCAAGACAATGTAAGTGTTTCTAAAAAGGTAAAAGAAATCTATAACATGAGTCATTGATTCAATTGAATTTAATAAATTTAACTAATTTAATAACATTAAAAAAAAAATACAACAATGATAAATAAAGTTTTATACATATATTTGATGTGTTAACCTGAATGAACTTGATTTCTAATATGTGGCTTGACTGAAATACCAGAGTATTCTCATTAATAACAAATTGAATAAAATCATCTAGGTTAATTATCAAATAACCCAATATTAAAGAACAAAACTAAATA
>NW_011499881.1:259451-306813 GCF_000495115.2 Populus euphratica
TTTTTTTTCAATGTAAAGAAAGAATGTCAAGGCAATGTAAGTGTTTCTAAAAAAGTAAAAGAAATTTGAAACTCGGGTCATTGATTTAATTAGGTTTAATAAATTTAACTAATTTAATAACACAAATAAAAAAGAATACAACAATGATAGATAAAGTTATATATATTTGACTTGTTAGCCTGAATAAACTTAAATTTAAATATGTGACTTGACTGAAACACCAGAGTATTCCCATTAATAACAAATTGAATAAAATCATCAAGGTTAATCATCAAATAAATCAATATTAAAGAACAAAACTAAAAAAAATATTTTTTTAGTTTCAACAAAAAAAACTTAAGTCCAATCAGGTTAATTTGTTAACCTCAAGATCATGAGTATAAAATTAGGATAACTCCATGGAAAAGAAAGTAAAAAACAAAACATGAAAATTGATTTTCAATCAAACAAATATCGAATGGTAAAATTAAAATAAGAAATCAACTTAAAAAAAACAAATGTTGAAGAATCTTATCTGAAAAAAAAAATTAAATAAGAATGTGAAAATTTCATAGAAAGTAAAATACAAAAATTTAGATCTGAATTTCTAGCAAGAAAAATATCAAAAGGTAAAATTGAAGAAAAAAATATAATCCTAAAAAATATATAAAAAAAGAAGAAGCTATAATCTGAGTCTACCTGAATCAACATATAAAATTTACAATTTGATTGTGATGCAGGGCAATCTAATTAAAAATAAATTAAATAAAATTATGAAATTTAATTATCAAATAATTTCTAATTAAAAAAATACAAAAAAAACAACTTAAAAAAAGAAAGAGAAAAATAAATGGATGAATATTCTAAGTTTGGGTTAATCTTATAAAATTACAATCTGTGAAATTCTTATTTTAGCTTAATCAATAAACTTAATTTTTAATTAATTTAATGTTAAATAATAAAATAATAAAATAAATTGATTTTTAAAAAATTTAAAATAAAAAATAGCAATAAAAAAATAAAAAATAAATATGATATGAAAAAAATAAGAAAGAATGAAATCATAAAAAATAATTAATTTTAAAAATTATTCTAAATAAAATAAATAACTATAAAAAAATAAATTAATTTAATATATAAAGAAATTAAAAAGAATAAAGTTAGAAAAATAATCTAAAATGTTAAATTATTTTATATAATACAAGAAAATTCACATTTCCAAATGAGTGCTGATGCAGATTCCACGTGCGGTGGCTTGTACTGGCGGCTTTAGCCATGAGAGCAGTAATCTCTGAACGATTAAATACAAATCTTTTGGGGCCATGTTTGATTTCCCCACGGAACTGCACGCCCCGCCCATGCAATCACGTGTGAAATGGACGTGTAAACAATTATTTTTCTTAACAATATTTATATTTATTGAATCATAGATAACTTCTAAATAAATTTTATTACAATAAAAAATTATTATTTTAATAATAATTTAGTAGTCTCATTGTGATAAAAAATCAAAAAGATAAAAAATCCATTTAAAGAATTTAGTAGTCTCATTGTGATAAAAAATCCATTTAAACAAGTTTAATATTTTTTTATTTTTAAGAATTATTAAGTTATTTAATTATGTTAAAAAATATGATAAGAGTGATTTATCTAAATATATTTGGAAATAACCAATTGATTATATATATAAAAAATCATATTATTTTTAATAGTAATGTTATTGGTCTTTTTAGAATGGAAAAATAATTATTTTATTGTTACATTCTCCGGTATAATGATTTTTAGGTTTTTTTTTTAATTTTAATTATAATCCATGCATCAAAAGAACAAATGTCAGGATCGCATGCCAGCTTTCCAGACATAATTAAGTACTTGATACAACGTTGCTGCTTCTGCAATCTTGTGTGAAAGGCACGCCCCTTTTGCCAAGCCACTACAATCAAAGAAACTTGTCTGGATTCTATAGCTGCAGGCAGGAATTGTTTTAACATTTCTGTATCAGGATTTTTAAAATGTCAGAGAGGACGCATTTGATTCGAGCGTCAAAATATTCAGCCCCGTGATCATTACATTCGATGGAAGAATTGCCTTTGAGTCGGCGCCTGCGGGCGGATAAAAATGAGTTGAGGTTTGAGACAGTGAGTTCGTGAGTAGCAGCGGCGTTTCAGTGGCTTTGACAAGGTGATCCTGATCACATAATTCCGTGGGCAAAAGAGAAGTAGTTGTGAAGTGTAAGATACCGGCATGAACGCGTCCACAATAGAGAGCTTCAGGGTCCTTAGGCGTGAAGCGGCGTCGGAGAGTATATGTGCTTGCAACAAAATCCGGGCAGTACACAACATCTGCAGCCCCTTTAACAAATCTTCCCGATTGAATGTAAACCTCTTTTGCTGATGCACTATGGCCAGTTGACTTATTCATAATAGTACATAAAAGAGGAATGATTTTGGTGAACATTTCCAACAGATTCAAAATCATGTCCAGCTTCTCAATAAAAACCAAAAAAGTAATGATCAAATTCGTATTATGAACTATGCTAAGACATGCATTTTAAAGTGCATGATCGATCATAATCATGCAAAATTTTCAATTTCGCCCCTTTGTTTTGCGCATTTAATTTAAACTGGTAACATAAACCTCAGACAATCAATTGCATCTAAACTATTTATCAAGAGATTAAAGTGCATGATCGATCATAATCATGCAACATTTTCAATTTCGCCCCTTCGTTTTGCGCATTTAATTTAAACTGGTAATATAAACCTCGGACAATCAATTGGATCTAAACTATTTATCAAGAGACTATTCGATTTGCACGTGTAAGCTTACTTCATGTCTCTCTTCACCGCTAGAAGGGAGGCCATAGAAATCTGCCAAGTGGGCCAGAGCTTCCGAGTTGTTTTCACAAATTTTCCACAGGGATGCAACCTCTCCTTTAGAGACAGTACCCCAATTCTCACAATCACCAAGAAAGTCTAAGAGCTTCTGGTAGTATGAGTCATAGTTCATCACAAGGAAGGGAACTGGAAGCTCTGATCCAATTCTTTGTAGTTGAATCAGTGTTAAAATCTCAAACATCTCATCTAAAGTACCAATTCCACCAGGAAGAGCAACTACAGCAGTCCTATCTGAACAACTACTCCTAACAGCAGCATCCACCAAACCATGCTTTCTTGCAGAAAAAAACCTACATTTTATTCAGAATGATTCGTGCAATTGTTAAGCCACCAAAACCATGATGATTATTGTCCAGCAACTGCAACATTTACCTGCATGTAAGATAAGTTTCTGACGGTAGGTAAGAATGAAAATTTGACGCCGTCCATTCGCCAGCTTCTTTAGCTATCTTAAATCCACCTACAGGCTTTCCTGCTTCAAGTGCGCCTTTAGTAGCAGCATCCATTAGGCCCGGACCAGCCCCAGTCCATGATGTGCAGTCCAAAAGATTTGCAACCTGCAGATTACACATGTAAAAGTCATTAAAATCCATTATGGAAATTTCATCCAAGGTGTTTCTTGAAAATGTTGAAAGCCAATAATTATGCATATTAATGTATGCTCTATAAAAATATATAGGAACACGACAAGCAGGACAAGAATTGATATTACCTCTCTACCCAACTCTAGTGCTTGTGAATAATGTGGATGATCAGGTCCCATTCTTGAAGAACCCAAATAAACGACTCCCCTTCCAAGCCTATGTATGAGTTCATAGCATCTCCCTATCTCTTTTCTGATCTTCAAACACGAAAGCCAAATTATCAAACGAACATTTAACATTTTTTCACAACTTTATACAATCAAGTAAATGGTCAGCTAGTCAATATAGCAAACAACAGTAACCAGGAGCACAAGATTGACCTCTGCTACCAAATCGAAGTATTTTTTAAGGAGAATCCAACAAATATGTTATGTTGGATAGTAAAATTTCCATAGAAATGCCCACAGTGGAAAGAATATGGCCAGAAAAGGTATGATCTCAAATCATATCAGTGAGACACCACAAGCTACATTCCTGATATTCCCAAGAGATAGTCCAGGAGGAAAATCATTTTGTTATACAAACAGCATGAAACTTGGATGCCAGATAGGCTGAGTTGAAGGAAAGTTTTTCAATAATAAAACTTGGAATACTGTGGATTTTGCTTCACCGACCTGGACAGAAGGGACAACTGCAGACCCCATGTGAACTTCTAATAGCAGCTATAAATGAGACATCTTCAGATAACATAAAGTGGCCAGTAGAATTATTTCGTGGATCGTGGTTATCAAAGAAAGGGACCACCAAAGACTAACGGAACTTATGAGCAATAAGCATAGTGCTCAAGCCTTGCATAATTATTTTACAGAAAGATTCACCAGGAGAATCTGTAACTTGTCATAACATTTAGCTTCAATGGATTAAGCAAGGTAGCAGAAACCAAAATTTTGAAGTAAATGCACTCACTGAAGTGCTGAATCAAGCTTAACTAGTAGCCACATTAAGATGTTTTGATAGCTCCCTAAATTAAATCTTGACAAAAAAATAAGATTGCTGCAAGAATATCAACGTCTGGGAACTTAGAACGAGTTTCCTTATCCATTAATGCTTACATTGCCAAATAATTTGGATGTCCACTGTTTCTAAAAATTCTACAAAAGAAGCAACAGCTTATGTTAGAACAAACCCTACTGTTTAAAACCAAGTCCTCCAATTGCAGAAAGCAATGGCATTGCTTCCAATACTTTAATAATCAAGCATCGTCTGCTCAATATAGTCACTTTACCATTTCCATACTTTAAACTCCATTTCCAACACCAGCACTAGCTGGAAAACTACAACCTTCGTGTCGCATATTTTGCATCCCAAAACAAGTCCAAGAAATCTCCAAATCATTTTCATTCTCTCTGTCAAAGTTCTCCATTTCTATGTTGGTTACCTATCTTCTATTGCTTCTACTAACCATATTAGACTGCCTCACTATCCATACTCTATAAAGCAACCACAATCTACTGCCTAGAAAACAGTCGAAGAGAATAAAGAGAAGTTCATTACAAATTTATTAAGCATTTGCAATATACTAATAAATGACACAAACTGAAAGGCCAAAGACCCTAAAGCAGAAGCAGAACACTTGTGGAGGAAAAATGTACAAGAGAACAATTAGAAAGTGGGATTACCTCGGTTGGGCTTGTTCTCTCATCAAAGTCAACCAATTCACTCTTGCAGAGTGGAACTCTTATTTTGCAAGGCTTATTAAATTCTGAGCACATGGTGCTAAGATTAAGCCTCTCTTTTCTACATAAAGGTGGAAACTTTCCAGTATTCCTCACCAGAATATGAGAACCCAGTGAAAACCCAATTGAAAAACCCATCTTTGTATCTTCAATATGAATCAAGTTAAGTTAGTGTTGCTTCATACAAGGAAGTGGGCCTGGATGCTTTAACTGTAACTTACAAGAGACGTAAAATAGAAACAATGGAGGTCGGCTTTTGCAAGGTGGGAAATAAAGATTCTGGGTTTCAGCAACTTGCTTGCTGCCACTTGCTAAATAAAGCGATGATGCCTCAAAATCAAGCGGGTTGTCAGTGGAAGCTTATTGAACCACGAGTTTATTCCAAATAGAGATTGATTGATAGCAGACTTTGAAGGTTGGAATCTATAGCAGACAAATAGAGAAGGATAGGCAAACCTGCAAGTTTTATTAATTAGATTCCAAACGTTTCAAAAAACCTCTGAATCGTATGTTTTTTTTTAATTAAGACTTTTTAACAATTTGTCAAATTTTATTTTCAAATTAATACCAGGATAAATATGTACATTAGACTGGGAATGTCAGTGTTTATCAACTATTTTACCCTTTATGTTTAAATTTTTTTTTATTATTATTATTGCACACACCCTTGCGATGATTTAGACAAATTTACAACATTAAAAAATCATCAAACAAGCAAGGAAATGATTCACAAAGGTTAAGAATGAAGAACTTTTAAATATAATGGTTCTCTTAAAGTAACCAATTAATCTTACGATGTATTAATTATTATTATTATTTTTTATTTGAGAATGATGAAAGTTGGATGACTGTTCGGAGTGTGATAATAATTATGTTTAAAGTACTTTTTATTTATAAATATATTAAAATAATAAATTTTTATTATTTTTTAAAATTTATTTTTAATATTATCATATTAAAATAATTTAAAAAAAATTAAAAAAAATTAATTTTAAATAAACATTATTTTAAACACACTCTAAATGAATATTTGACGCTACGGTGGACACCACTTTTCAAACTTGTTTGATGACGTGATTTGATGCTAGAGATTAAGCTGTAAATCACTAACAGTGTAAATTGACTAAAGAGCATGTTTGAGAAATATAGGAAACATTAGGGACTTGATTGATGAAATTTATAGTTTGGGATGCAATTGAGAAAGAGTATATGAATTTGGAGCTAAAATGAGGTTTTTAAAAAATATCCCACTTGCTGGCTTTATATATATATATATATATGATCCATAAAAAATCCCAATTCTATCATATATTAGATAGTATTTATAACTATAATAATATTTTTTGTTTGAAAATATATATTAAAATTTTATTTTTAATATTAATACATTAAACAATTTAAATGAATAAAAAAATAATATAAAACAAAAGAATTTAAAAACTTTCAAAAACATTTTTTGAGCTCAAAAACAAGCGTAAGAAGCACAATCCACACCCGCAGAAGGTTCCACTTTTACACAATAAAATACATATGATACATGCGAATAAGAAATGAGATCAAAGTACTTGTAGATACACAAGACGAGGGCTAAAATGAAGACAGTTCTTAGATCACCTGTGATCTGTAGCTCCTTCATGAGTTACAGCGGAAACTAACAAAATTACTAGTTTTATACTCCCTTCATCATCAACGTGAGTCCAGCTACTAACTCTTGGTCTGACCCAGCATACAGTCCCCGTGCAAATGGCAGCTGCCAGCTACATTGCTGCACAAAGATATCACCACCTGAACACCTTTACGCTGGCATGAGAATATCAAACTCTGGAGCATAATGACCATCTTGCTGCTCCCAGACCAATCAATGGAATTGAATAATTTATACATATGGATTGATATCTAGCTGGACAATGTTAAGGTGGGTATTGCACAGGGAACAAGGACTGCTTCACTACTCGCAGCTTTAGTTGCGGCAATCTCTTCTAAGCGCTTCCAGGTGGCTTCTTGTTTTGTTTTGAACTCCTCTGCCTTTGCTTCGTTTTCTTGAAACCGGCACAAGCACTGCTCGAACAGCTCGGGGTCAGCATCAGCAAAAATCTTGCGAACATTAACTGTTAAGCTCTGCACCACCTGATTCCAGTGGTTACGTCCATTTTTCTCCAGGGCAGGGAAGATAATGGGGAGTATAGCTTTGCTGTTCTGTCTAATTAAGTTCTCGGTATGATCATTGTTCCACAAGTACAAAGCCCTTTCGGCCACCTGTAAGAGCAAGAGTCAGTAAACTCACCTTTGAAGTAGGAAGCTATTGCTGTGAATGATGCGGGAATTATAAGAGGTCGACCAAAATCAGAATACATTTTTTTGAGAAGAAAATGGTAAAACGGAAGATAATCATGACTTTACAACAACAGCAGACATCATTAAAGAGCCTCCTCAAGAAGAAGCCTCCGCTGAGAGGAAATTAATTCAGCAATGACGAAATTAATTCCAAAAAAAGGTGACCCTGCCACTGATAAAGCAATTCCCAAACCAAGAAGAAAGGATCAAAAACAGTTCCACAAAAACTACTTTACATGACAATGTAACCAATCTCCACATGCGTTCCATCTAGGGAACTAAAAATAACAAATGCTGCAAGCACAATCTGAAATTATCACCTTCACACCATGACTGCTTTACTGCACACCCACGAAACTGCCAGCACATACCCCAGTAGCCACCCACAACTCAATCACCCTAACAACACCTGTAGAGCCACCAAATTAATAACTACTCCCACTTGATACCGTCATTGTTATCACTCATGATACCATAATAGGCACACATACCATCATTTTTGCCAAGTCTAATTTCAAGGCTACCACTGATATGGAAATTATAATCACACATGGCCCACTGTTCAAATAAGTACATGTGGCAAAATCCAAACAATGGCCAGGAAACAGAAGCAAAAATGACACTTCATATACAGATCTTAACTGCCAGAGCATTCCAAGAAAGAACGCTTGATCCTAAAAATTGAAAAGCCCAAGGGAAGGGTTTTTTTTTCATTGTTCTCTACAAATCTCGAACTCTCGAGCTACTTGATTTGTCAAGAAAGAAGGCTTGATCCTAAAATCGGGGGCAATCATGATAGAACAAAGCTCAATGTTTAATTTAAATGAACTTTTAATTAAGGTTTATTAATTTGACTTTATTTGTTGGGTTTAATTTAATTATTATTAGGTATTTTATTTAGTGGGTTATAAGCCCAATCACTTGTTCTAGTTAAGGTTTAGTATTTACATCTTACTTTTCTAAATGTTACATAGTTTTTTATGATCAATGAAACTATTGTAGACTTTGCATATCTTCAATCCCCATTCTTCTCCTCTTTCTCCAAAAGTTTATTTCTTTCCTTGCTTTAATTCTTTTCTTTCTTGTCCTGCATCAAATTTGGTATCAAAGTCTAGTTTTAATTGTTCTTATAGAAGCTTCTTTCTTTCCCTACTTTAATTCTTTTATTTATTGTCCCGCATCAGAGATGCCATTTAATTTTCAAGGTTTGTCAACTAAAAATGCACTTAGTACTAACCTTCAACCTGAACTAATATTTATATGAAAAGAGAAGATTTTATAGAAAAAAGTTTACAAAAGATTGTTGGCGCACAAGGCATCATCCAGTCCAGCTAAGCAAGGATAAAAAACACAAAATCAAAGACATTCCGATTCGTTTTGAGTATCCGTGAGAGAAGTGCCCTAAAGACACCTGCAGCATGACCCCCCTAGGAAATGAGAAAAAACAATCCTAACCTGCAAGAATGGTCTGAACTAATAAAGAACAAGTAGTGCCCCCCTCTCAGCATAGGGTACAAACATGTATATTATATATTGCACACACCCTTGTGATGATTTAGACAAGTTTACAACATTCAAGAAATCATCAAACAAGCAAGGAAATGATTCATAAAGGTTAAGAATGAAGAACTTCTAAATATAACGGTCATCGACTATGACTATCAAGATTTTGTAATAGGCTCCAACAATTGATATCAGAGCTTGTGCTCTTACTAAAGGACTTCACTGTGTTAGAGTCAAAGATCATCGACGTTAATGAATTAGATTTTGTAGATCAATAGTATATGAAGATAATATAGACTCATCTAGCTCAAACTTCATTTGATGTGAGTTTTGATGACTTAATTACCTTATGTGAAGCCTTACATAAAAAGAACAAGATGTATAGAAAGATTAATAAAAAACTTGGAAAAGATGCATGAAAATTTGAAAACTGAAAATAATAATTTGCTTGAAAAATGTGATAGATTAACAGAAGTAAATGAATCATTATGTGGTATTGTTAGTTGTTCCTCATCATTAAAGGATTTGAAAAATGAAAATGGTGCTCTTAGAAAACAAGTTGAAGACTTCACTTCAACTTTAGCCAAGTTTACTCAAGATAGAGATAACTTGGATGTTTTGTTAGGAGGACAAAACAAGAGCCTAAATAAAAGTGGTTTAGGTTTTAATTGTGAACAGAAACAAAAATCCAATGAGCATGTTAATCAATCTATCATGTATAGTAAATTTTCTATATGTAATTTTTGCAATAAGAAGGGTTATTTATCGCATAAATATAGATTAAAAAAATATCATTCCTAAAAATATGATGTGGGTACCGAAAGGTACAATGCCTAACAAACAAGGACTCAATGTTAAAAAGGATATCTAAAAATGCTTGTCGCAGGAATTCTAGGAATGGAGGAGCAAGGAAAGGGTTCCAACAAAGAAGGAACACTAGTCATGAACAAGCAAGGCCTCAATTCCATAATTGACAAATGAGAGGCAACTTGCAAAGGAAAAACCAATGGCAAAGGCAAGAAAAGCCTTACTTCCATAAAAGCCAAGTTGAAAGAAACCCACAGTGGAAGAATGATGGTAGAAGAAATGTGTCACAATGACGTTTAAGGCCTCATCAACATAAAACATCCCTAATTCTCTTAACTTTACGGCATTATAAATATGATCTCTTCCAATATTATGTTCATCCTTATATTCTATAATATTCACATCAAAACCAATGAAAATCTTAGTTCTAATGGCTCCACATGCTAAAGTCCTTCCATTCATTTGAAAACATTGCTCATATGCTTCAAAATCATGTAAGCTAAATCAAATAGTTTTCCATCCACGCTAAAGTCCTTATTTACATTCATTTGATAACATTGCTCATATGCTTCAAAATCATGTAAGCTAAATCAAATGGTTTTCCATCCACAATACAAGTCGTAGTCCACAGATCTATAAATTTTAATTTTTTTTTATGCCCTCCTTTAGGCAACAAATTCAACTAACTATAGAATGCAAAATATACATATTACAAGATAAAGACATTGCAATAGCTCTTTTTGCATCATCTAAAATTCTCCCAAAAACTAATCTCATTTGCTCAAAGAGATGTTGGAGTCTTTCATGCTTCAATAACTTGGTGAGAGGCAAAAGTTCTAGTAAAATCTCCCCTAAGAATCTCCAAAATTTGAACTAGGACATTTGAATTTAAATATATTTTAACTACATGGGTATAACTACTAATATAAATATCATCATCTTTCTCTTCAACACTCAAATTTGCATAAAACATCAATATGACATTTATATTAACTATTCCAGCCAATATTCTCAAAGTAATTTAACACATTCATCCTTCTAAAATCACCTTAATCCACATATCTTGGTTGAGCAATTTGTCTGGTTTTGAAATCTTCATTGTATCTTTGTTTTGCATCTTTGAAAACAAAGAGATAGTCATAGAATCTTTGAACACTCCTCCTTGATGGGATCTTCACTCTAGGCATTGTTCTTCAATAGGAATTTGAGAGAATACAAAGTTGGATTTTTTATTTTATAGGTGTTTGAACACAAATAATCCTCATATAGATGATTCCAAGGAGTTTTGAGTTAGGATTTAGTGTTTAATTGAAGTATAAAAACTTTAGGGAAGGTTTTTGGGGGTTTAGGGCTTGTAGAAAGAGAGGAATACTAGTGAAATTGAAAGAAGTTGGGTTTTTGAAGAGAGAAGGGCTGATGCAGTTTTTATACTGCACAAAACAGTCTGATCGTTTTGATAATCGGTTAGACTGATTTGGAGAAATGGTCAGACCATCTTTTGAAATGATCTCGTTGTTTTGCCTACAGCCCAAAATCTTGATTTTTCACGTTTTCACTTGTTTCTTCTACAATTCAATCCTACTTATCCTAACCATATTTCTCCACATATATGGTAATCTAAACCTCAAAAAGTCACATCAAACAACTCAAATTTTGATGATTGATTGATTCTCATATTGCTCAAGTTTTAACACTTGCATGCACAAACAATGCAAGCATATAGTTCATGTTTAAATGTTACTGCCATGCTTGTAGTGTGTCAAACAAAATTAACTAAACTAAAATAAATGAACTACAGTTTATATCACTAACCTCTAATAGTAGTTTCCTACTAGGTTGAATGGCATCACCATTGGTTGTTGAAAGGCTTGTCCATTCTTCCAAAAACCTTGTGGAATCATTTTGGTGCTTGGTGATGATATCTATATTTTGGTCGAAATCTTGGCATTGGCTTCATGTACCCTTGATCTCCGTGTACCAGATACACATTTCTTTATGGCCTTGTATATCGTTGAGATCGATATACAGTTTTTCTTAGTCCTTGGTTGATATTTTGGATCATAAGATTTGTCCTTCCAAAAGACCTTGTGTTTTGGCCAAGAGTAAAGAAGGAAGTGGAAAAAACAGCCACCAGAGCAAAACCTTGCATTTTTTGGGTACACAGGCCGCTCATTAATGGGGGCGGTGTCATAGGAATAAAACTCCGACTTGGAAGCAAGATTTTGGTCGCCATATATTGCTGGACAAAAATCAGAGAAGCATTCGCGCATGTCCCAGTGAACATCAAGCACAACCTACTTTTTAGAATTAATTAATATTTTATATATGCCTAAATACTAAATCGCCCCATATCATACTTGATGATCACAAAAAACCTAAATGGGAAACACATGAAAACCCCTTGACCCAAGGCAAAGACAATTAATTCAAGGACCTTTCAGTAATTTTATTGTGCATTTGAAATGAAAAATAAAAAATTTCTATGCCAATCAACGTATGATTTTTTGTCTCTAAGGATATATTAGTCATTAAACTATGCAAAAACTATGAAAAGACTATTATACCACCAAGGCCAAGGTCCACTGTGTTATGTTTTTAAGTAGAAAATAGTCATTTTAGTATTCCAATCCACAATGCCAATAAGTTTATAGCAAGAATAAAAAAAACACTACAGTAATTCTACTACCCTTTTTAGTTTCTTTTAATTTAGTAAAATCCTCTTAGCGTCCCCAGCATAACCCTTTTAAAGAGGATCAGTTCAGTAGACAACTAGTCATCCAAGATAATATGGTTATCATCAGTCATAAGAAAAAGATAAGGAGAACCCAAATCTACAACTATTTCTCCATTATTGTCTGGAAGATATTATTTGAATGCTACTTCACAATTTTTCCACAAAAATCCAATGCACAGGAAGATACCTAGATGTTTCTTTGCACCTCAGGGAATATAATAGACCTCCATATAAGCCCAGGAATCAAAATTCACAAGCTCAGTAACCCCAAGCCAGGAAAAACAATGTTCTTCCTGTTCCCTGACACAAAGTCAGTAAAAGAAAAGCCAGCAGAAGAATGATAACTATAATCTTTTGCCAATTTGATCCCAAGAAATACAATCTCAATGTGTATATATGCATTATTTTCTAAGGCATAAATCAAAGCTAACCAAAATAATTTGACCACGAAAAAATTTATGCCTTAGATTGCATAAACACTTACTAAAGCACCATATTAGAATGACAGAAAACGGCACAAAGATATTTGAAAGGGACAAAAATCTAAACAGCTTACCGATAGCCTGGAAATGGAACTAAATCGAAAACAAAATGCAAATGCTTTAAGTTTTGACAGAAAATGTAAATCGCCATTTAGAGGGATGTTGTTAGTTCTATCTCTTTAGTGATACTAATAATTATAATGAATCATTGATTGCAAAGACAGGTGCAGACACTTCAGACGCAGAGGATGATTTAGTGTCAGATGATAACAATTTGACATGGGTGATGTGGCTAGAGCATCTGAAGCTGGAGAAGTGAGAACTGCAGAGTAAACATGATTGAGAACAACTGAGAAGGCATCAAATTCTCAAAGTATAAAGGGATCAAAATCTATAGAAGCACATTTTGGCTTGAAAGATTATTATTTGGATGAAGTGGAAGATTGAGAGGAGAGCATGGAAGAGCAGAGCATTAGCTCCTTAAATTATTGTATCTCATCTTTAAAGACTTGTTTAATTCAATGTTAATATGGTTATCTATGATGTGATATTTCACTTGCAGCTTTGATTAATTGATTTTACTGTAGTCACGTATACTTTCATTAGTAGCATCTCTCTTGACTGAGGCAAGCACCTAAGCTCACGCTTGGCACCTCAAGCGCTAGCAGACCTTGTCACTTTAAGGTGCCTTGCACTTTGACAACACTGAATGTGACCATGTAGGACCATTCCTCCTACTATGACCGAAAGGATGCAGATGTCTCAAACATTTGAAAAGCATTTACCATGAAAGAAATAGACAAAAAGTTCTCGATGCATGTTTCCACATATAGAAGTTAATTTCATGAAGGAAACGAAAAATTCTCAAAGTAGGTGAAGATATTTTATGGTTTATTACCTGGAAGTGTGAACTGCTCAAGCAATGAGCTACTTGACGAAACAGGGGTACCATACATCTTTGAAATTCTGCAGGCTGAGTTGCTTCTAAGACTTCCTCCAGCTCACTTAGGAACATGACCTCCTTGGAACTATTAGTAACTGGCCAGTATTTTAATAAACCCCTTATAACAGTATCAGTAAGCTTGCAGTCTTTCTCAACGAACTGTGTAATGCAGTATGATAATTGCTGGTGGTACATTGGTAAACACCTTGGCTTGTGAAGAGGGATCAACGCCCGAACAAGGAACAATTTGTGTTCTTCTTTTAGCGGCAAAGCAAACCCATTGATTATGCTACCCAAAACCTCTAAAAGCTCAGCAATCCCATTATGCTTCTCCGTTTCAAAAATAAAACGGAAGAAGATATTATTGATAGCCTTCCTGATGAATGGGCGATGCACCATAAATTTTCCATAGATACGATGTAGAATTGTCTTCAGATACTCTCTCTCCCTTGGATCCTCAGAATCAAAGAGATCTAACAACTTGAGAACAAATGCGTGATCAACATACCTCTTAGCCAACTTTGCATCTGTCTCGGGTGATGCTACAAATCTAAGAAAGAATTCATACACGATCTGGAGGTGTGGCCATGCCGGGTCCATCATGGGCTCCTCTTCTTCTAAATCAAAGGCCTCTGATAACTTATTCTCCCGGGGGTGTGGAGTAAGCGGCCTAAACAAATTAACTGATACCATCTTTATAACTTCTTGCATGACAGTTTCCGTGAACTTCCCATTTGCAGAAGTAACATAATCCACAAGCTCAAGCAGAGTCTGGCGCTTGATGTCCTTTTCTTTCAAATTCTTAGTAGGGTCAGTGAAGTCGAACACCAAACAACACAAGTTGAGCTTTCTAATAAACAAGTTTTGCTTCTCAGAGTTTGGGACATCCCTAAATCCAGGCAATGCTTCATACGGAGCAGACACTGAACCGCCATTCAGCTTCGGATTCACCACCTGGGTAGGCTTCATTCCATGACTATAACCTAACTGCGGAGCAGAATCAGGACCAGGAGGAGACGAATTGTTTAAAGTTCCGGGCCTGTTGCTCTGAAAATCACCAGTGCTTTTAGAAGCAGATGAAGTACTTGAAGGGGCAACAGATGGACCCCCAAATTCGCGATTCTCAGATGACTTGGAAGGCTTCTTCGGAAGCCTACCAAGTATTTGTTTGATCATAACTAAAAAATCTTCTACTCACACAAGGATCAAAGTTACCGTTAAACCCAGGTGTATACAGATTGTCCTCCGAAGCAGGTTTCAGTCCATTAAAGGACAGTACAAACCCAACCTCAAAATCAGAGAAGAGCAGCCAGATGCATGGAATCCATATCAAAGGAAACCACAGAAGAAACCAAACCCAGTATTTCTATCTTAAATTAAACAAAACCCAGAAGCATTTTTTATTACAGAAATCACATCATCGACTCGGTTGTCTGTCCTTCACGGCTCTCTAAAAAGATAAAAGAAAATCCAAAAATGGGAATCGAGAGAGACCATTTGACTTGAAATTCAAAAAAAAAAAAAAAATTAAAGAAAGCAGATGCAGAGAGTGAAGCTATTGAAAATCATATGAATACACACAGACACATCAGAGTAACTCCTCTGTTGAATTCTTGCAGAGCGAAAAATAGCTGAATCAGACATCTCATCTGGGTTCGATCACAAACAACAAAGTAGCATTTATTATAATATTTGACAAAATCAAAATCCAAACATTAAGGCGATGGAAAGTAAACAGAAAAACAAAAAGAAGAAGAATGTTTGATGCTACTTACAGAAGCAGCAGTGACTTCAACAAGAAGCACAGCTATGAAAAAAGCTTTTCCTTTTTTTTTTCTTTTTCCTCGATTACTTTGGGCCAGAGATGAGACAAACACAGAGAGACCAAAGTGACCAAACACAAAGTGGCTTGGGGAGATCAAAGTGACCAAACCAACCCTTAACATTCACAGTTTCTAATCTTGTATCCATCCGAACAGTGGTTTTAAGGATAATTAATAATATTATTAACAGTAACAATAAAATATTTAGGTGTGTTTTTCAATACTTTGTATTAAGAACTATTTATCGTAAGGCTTAATGTCTAACACGTATCTATTAGACATGATTAAGGTTCGGAATAGCTTCTTAGTTATTGAAAAAAATCAACAAAGTTCTTGGGCAGTTACCACAAACTTAATCCTGGGGACCATGTTAAATATGGAAAACCATCTGCATCACAAGCCGCTTTCCATCGTGTTCTTCTTTTCTATTTTGTTTTTTGACTTTTTTTTCAAGTTAATTTTTAAAAATAAAGGCTCTAGGCATTCAATCAACAACGAGAAGCTTGGCTACTAGATTGGATCCATGCTGTATATACAAAGTGTACTTATAATCAGAGATGCATGATTCAACTCAAAGTTCAAAACTTGCTTTATGTTTCAGACATCTTTAACTATCCTCGTTCTGAGGATTCTTTTTTTCAAGTTAAAGAAGCTTGCTTAGCTTGTTCTGATGTTGTTCAAATTAAACAAAGCAGGTCAAGAACCTAAAGTACTTTCAAGATCATACTGGTTTGTTTGTTATTGGTTTGAACCGAGGCAAGTAGGATCTTAGGGGGGACAATCTTATTGTATTTTCTTTATGATTAAAATTTAAAGATTCTTAATTTACCCATAACAACGGAAGCTAGCTCCATGTGATACGGCATGGTGAAGCTTCGAGGAATGGTTCCATGTTCGTGTGCAATCAAGTATCAAGGAGTCAAGATCAACATCATCACGAGTCATGAAATGGAATTTATTTACCCCTTTCGGTGTGTCACTTCAGTTTGTGAATAATACAAAGGATGATAATTCCTAGTGTCATATGGTGGAATTTACATCATTGCACCTTGATCGACAGGGTATTTCAATGATTGTTAGTTTATTTGGAATATATTTGATATTGTGGTAAATTTTATATTTATAAGTTAAAAAATTATTTTATAAAAATTATTTTTAATTGAATTAGTTTGATGTTTATATATATTTAATTAAAACTATGATTGAAATTGAAATTAAATAAAAAATAATTTAATGAGTATTTAATTAAAACTATGATTGAAATTGAAATTAAATAAAAAAAATTTAATGAGTTTGATTAAGAATTTTTTTAAGGTTAAAATAATTTAAAATAATATATATTAATATTTATTATTTTTAATTTAAATATTGTAGATTTATTGTTACTATATCATAAAATAAATAATATTTTATATAAAATATTTTTTATTATTTAATTAAACTATTTACAATTTTATAAAATATATCTGATAATAACTATAGTTTTTTTAATTTTTTAAATGTGTAACAACATCAAATAAAAAATCATTCGAAAATAAATTAGAATTGCAATCCAATTCTACAAATATTACGCTATTAAGTGAATAACTATAGTTTTTTTAATTTTTTAAACGTGTAACAACATCAAATAAAAAATCATCCGGAAATAAATTAGAATTGCGCTATTAAGCGATATCTATTTAATTTATATAATGTAATTGAATAATATTAAACATTAATTTTTTAAATAAAATATAATAAAAATAAAAAATTTATTTAATTATTTTATTTTACTATATTAATCTAATTCAATAAATCTAATTTTAAATTAAATTTAATCCGACCAGACACTGCCCATAGCAAAAGAAGAAGACACCCTCCATAGCAAAAAAAGAAGAGAAGCAGCTTCAAGCTACATACAATGACACTGTATTTTAAACACAAATAATAATAAAGTTCATCAATAATAAATAGCATTTGTTTTATTATCAAACAATTATTTTCTGTGATTTATTTAAAAAACAAAAATAACTACAAAAACAAACAATTTCTTACTTCACTACAGGCTCGCTAGCCTGTACTTCACTGTCATGATCATGATGATCGCTACTCGCACCAGAAGTCGTCTTCTTATCTTTCCTAATTTTATCTGCTTTCAACTTTCTGGCAGACAAGATTGGGTTTGACTTTTTTGTGCTTAAAAAATCAGAATAGATAATAAAATAGTGTAAATGTAGTTTTTTTTTTTATTATTATTTACATGCACTTAAATTGATAAAGAGTTATTTAAAAAAATAATATATTTAATATATTTGATTTTCTTGTATTTTAATAATTTGATATAATTTCATTAATTTAATAAATCTAAAATCAACTAAAAAATAAAATATTAAAAATTAGTTAATATTAAAAAATTAATAATTCAAATAAATTCACTAAATTTATATCACAAATCATAAACCAAAATAATTTCATAAAAAATAATTCAAAAAAATGAATTTAATAAAAAATTAATTGAAATAAAATTATTATTACAATAAATAATATTTTTTATTTTCAAAAGACATGTAAAAATAACATCTTTTTTAAAAAATGGTAAAATAGCATTTTTTTAGGCAATCATATGAACAAAAACTTTAAAACATGTGGGATCTTTACTGTAGTGAATTTGCATAATTGATTTTCATGGTTTTTAGTTACTACTCTGTTTTTTTTAAGATATATATATATAAAACAGGAGGGAAAAATACTATACATTTATTATAGATACATATTCATTGCACTATAGATAATATTATAAATATAAAATATTTATACCGTTAATGATATTATAACACCTATAAAAAGCATTGTCTTTTCTATTTGTAAGTAAAAAAGAATCATTTTAATAAGATTAAATAGCGTTATATACTATTACCACCAAGATCTTTTAGTATTGGGCCCTTGTACCTAAGATTTTAATTATTTTCTTTTTACTTTTTTATATGATAAAAAAATTAATAATTTTTTTTATTATATAAAACTTAAGTGATGATAATTTTCTTTAATTTAAAGTTGCGTTGAATTTGTTTACTAACTAAAGCATGTGTTCAGATAATTGGAAAACAAATTGATGGGTTTGTCGACATGCTAGAGATTTCAAAGAAAAAGGCAGGCAGGCTGAGTTTTGCAGACAAAAACTAATGGAAGAAGACGAGGAGAAGGTTATTTTGGAGTGGTTATTTTTCAATGGTTCATTCTATTTTCTAGTAAAGCATATAAAACAAGTATTGAAGAGCTAAAATAATATTATTTTTTATTATTTTTACCTCTTCATTTAGCATCTCCAGTGGCTCTAAGACTGACTTGTATGCGAAGGATCAATTTACAAAATATTTTATTAGGCACTTAAGCAAATTTTAAACCATATCAAACACCTAAAAGAAAATTTATCAATATAATGAATCCATCTCAATCAAAAATAGATAGTCCATGGTGATACCAACAAACATCCATGCTTCTGCTAACAGCTAACCTGAAGCGCTGCAAGTGAGTGCTTTGCGAGGCGCAACCACCATGGCATCACTTGCAGACTTCTGCCTGGCAATCTCTTCCAATCGTTTCCATGCGGCTTCACTTCTTGCTTTGATCTCAACTTCCTTCTTTTCATCTTCCTGAAACTTTAGTAGGCATTCATTGAACAGTTCATGATCAAGATCTTCGAAGATCTTGCGTACATTTAATGTCAAGCTACGGACAGCTTGATTCCAGTGGTTTCTAACATTTTTCTCCAGAGCAGGAAGGATGATGGGTAGTATAACCTTGCGATTTTGTATGATCAAGTTCTCAATGGGATCATTGTTCCACAAGAACAATGCTCTCTCTGCTACCTGCTCTCTCTGCCACCTGCAAAGCATCAGTTCCATAAACTGATTTTAACAAAGTAAAGAGCAAAGAATAGAAGCTATCATCTCAACAAGTTTTTCAGTGGAAAACTAAACACCATGGATTAACGGAAACCCATTCACTTATATGGAAGATGTTTCCACAATAAATTTGGTGATTCAATCCACAACAGCTTCGAAAGGACTGATGGCAAGTTCTTCTTAATGGCTGGGACTTTTTTCAAAATACCAGGCCGTGGTTTTATTTCAACATTTCATGTCTAGTTTGAAGAACTACACATGACATATTACCATGTGGTCACCCTAGGACAAACAGGCACCCAAACGTGTGCCAATCACATTCTAGTCTTATCTAATCCAATTACTTTCAATAGACTCACATTAGTACAAAAGCAGCAGTAATTTATCACTTTTAAAATACAATATCTCGCTACTTACATCAAGGAGTAATTCTATTCATTGTAATTGCCAATAAATAAAAACTACGTTACGCAAGAAATGTAAAGGCCCCCAATCAATTCCAATACTAAAACTTATTTATCCTTTATCTTCCTGTTACTTTAACCTAAAAAAGGAACAACAACGGAAAAGATGGTGGTAAAACAACAATGCTGCAGCAACTTGAAACAGAATGTCATCATCACACATGAAAATGCAGTTTGCCATACTCAGATTTAGAACCAGCCGAAGGATTACCATCAAGGACATGTGGCCATTCAGGATCTTTTGTTCAAGCAAAAAAGAACACACTTTAATTTTATAAAATGTAAACCAATACAAATTGCTTGATTTCTCAGAGATACTCAGCAATCTATTATGAACCAAAAAACATAATAAAGCTCCAGAACCTATATTGCTTTTGACAAACGGATCACTGTCAATTAAAATGTAGCTTCATCATCTGAGTACTTCTTCGATAAGAACATATAGAATTAACAAGATTTAGCATTGACCCGCTTTGATACTCTCCAGCAGTTGTTACTTTGACATAGGCCTACTTTGAATCACCTACTACCAAGACATTAGCCATCAGATGATTCAATGGATGGCTAAGCACCAAACCTTTTATATCCAGTAACCCTCTACACTTCTGTTCTTCTTTTCAAATAACATTCCTATTGGAACACTCATGTCCAGCATCTTCTTCAGAACCTTTTCTCTTACAGAAAACAGAAGAAACCTTTACAACTGTCTCTTATTATATCTTCCCAGCCAATTTAACAGGTGAAGATAATTTTAAAATATCAATGCTGAAAGAATAACATGACAAGAGCAATATACAAGCTCCAAGTAGATGAGACTATAGAGAATGATTTGTAACAGTACCAACCGACTTACTAACAAAGAGGAGAGAAATTGGTATTAACGATACAATAACGCAAGATTTTAGAATGTGACTGCAGAGATTTCTTCACTATAAGAATGAATAAAGCAAAGCGAGGACAATAACATTCCATCTTGCAGATATGAAGCATATCCACGGAAGAACTTTTCATATTTTTCCATAAATAAATAATGAGAAACATATTATAATAGTGAAGTGAGTTGTGCATGTATACTGAAGCAAAGAAGTATTAAGATTTTTGGAATCTTATTACCTGAAAGTGCGAACTGTTCAAACACCGAGCAAGCTGCTGAAACAGGGGCACCATGCAGCGCTGGAATTCCGGTAGCTGGGTTGCTTCTAGAACCTCCTCCAGCTCATTGAGGAACATGACTTCCTTTGAACTATTAGTGATGGGCCAGTACTTTAACAATCCTCGTATTACGGTATCAGCAAGTTTGCAGTCCTTATCCACAAACTGTGTGATGCAGTAAGACAGTGGTTGGTGGTACATTGCTAAGCACCTTGGCTTGTGCAGAGGAATCATGGCACGAACAAGAAACATTTTATGTTCTTCTTTTAATGGCAGAGCAAACCCATTTATGATACTGCCTAAAATTTCTAAAAGTTCAGCGATACCATTGTACTTCTCAGTCTCCAAAATAAACTGATAGAAAATGTTATTGATAGCTTTCCTGATAAATGGACGATGCACCATGAATTTGCCATAAATGCGGTGAAGAATTGTTTTCAAGTATTCCCTTTCTCTGGGATCTTCGGAGTCAAATAAATCCAGCAACTTCAGAATAAAGGATTGATCGATGTATCTTTTAGCCAATTTTGCATCGGTCTCGGCTGACGATACAAACCTCAAGAAAAGTTCATACACGAATTGCAAGTGAGGCCACGCAGAATCCATAGAAGGCTCATCCTCCTCCAAATCAACACCATCTACAACTTTGTTCTCACGTGGTTGAGGAGTGAATGTCCGAAACAAATTTGCAGACACCATTTTCATAACTTCTTGCATAGCAGTTTCGGAGAATTTCCCACTCACGGAAGTTACATAATCCACCAACTCCTGCAACGTCTGTCGCTTTATCTCCTTTTCCTTGATGTTCTTCATTGGCTCAGTAAAGTCAAATACAACACAACACATGTTCAACTTTCTAATAAACAAGTTCTGCTTCTCAGAGCTCGGAACATCCTTGAATCCAGGAAGTCCTTCGTACAGAGAAAACCCTAGATCGCCATTCAACTTCGAATTCACACCTTGATGAATCTTGTTACCAAGGTTTTGTGATTCATCTGGAGCAGAATTATTTACTGCTACGGATGAGATGTTTGAATTCGCAGACTTCCCATTACTACTTCTTGAGCCAGTAGAAGCATTTGAATTGGCGGTATGGTTTCCACCATGATCGCGATTTGCAGTCCACTTAGATGACTTTCGTGGAAGCTTGCCAAGTAATTGTTTGAGCATAATTTATACTTACAAAATAAAACACCAACCCACCCTAACAGAACAACAGCAATGTTTCCCCAAATATCCAATCCAAATTACCAGAATTCATCAACCGAAACCAAAATCCACATACCCTGGAATAAAAAAATAAAAAATAAACCACTTCAAGGTAAGCTACAGAAACAAAACCAAAGTGCTGTGCCCAACCAAAGGCAACTCTATCTCCAATCTAGACTTCCAAAAAGTCAAGCAAAGAAAAGAGACGAAGACCCCTCTCTCGGTCACAAAATCAAAAGCAAACACAAAAAAAATCCTCTAATTCTCCAATCTCAATCAACCAATTCAAAACCTCTTATTTCTTCCACTTTTTACTTCTCCAAAGATCTGAGAACCCCTCCTTCTCTCTCTTCACCAAAAATCAAAACTTTGTGGTACTATGTAAAGTAGCACTAGCAACAGGGGAGGAGGGGTAACTTTCTAAATTGAACTCGAGAAAGGAAAAGAAAAGAAAAACAAAAGGAACCCTTTTCTTCTCTGTACGTATTTCTTTTTCTACTAGAAAAGGTGAAGACTACAAAGCATATTCAGCACAATCTCTCATCAAATTATAAACTTCAACACAGAATTAAACGCAAAAAATCAGTGTTCTCCTTTTGAATAAAACTACAGGTAAAGAAAACTGAGCAAAATTCAAGTACAAAAGAGAGTTGCATTGAAGAGAAGAGAAGAATCCTAAATCTAAGAAACTAAATAAAGATGAAGACAGAATCAACTCACAGGGTCAGAAGAATGAAAAAAATTTCTTCTTGATTTCCTCGATGTTGTTTGTTGACTTGGAAAAATTCCTGTTTTTTTTTTATTATTATTGTTATTAGATTAGATGTATGTATTTAATTTATTTTTAATCTCTTTATTAATTGACTTTTTTCACTGTCTATGGTATTTTATTTGTATTTTTCTACTTTGAGAAATTAACACCTTATTTGTTCTGGGGCATTAACATCGTTTTTTTGAAGAATTGTTTTATTTATAATTATTTTTTAATATTTTTATTATTTTAATATATTTTTTAATAAAAATTACTGTAAAAATAATAGTTAACATATTATCAAACCCCCAATCCTTCTTATAGCCTGGTTATAATTTTTTTTTAAGTATTTTTAATAATAAAATAATATTTTTTTATTTTTAAAAAATTATTTTAATATTAACATATCAAAATAGTTTAAATTTTAAAAAATTTAAATTTATTAAAAATATAATTTGTATCATGTTGCCACTATTTTTTTTAATATCAATTTATTTTTAGATTGTTTTAATATATTAATATTAAAAGTATTTTTTAAAAAAGTATATTTTAATATTTTTCTAAATAAGTGAGGGAAATTAGATAGGAAAGAAAGAAAACTGCTCGCAAAACCTAAAGCAGAGCACGGGTCACAAGGCAAGTAAAGGCAGGACAACAAAGCATGGCGTCGAGCTTTAAGGAAAAAGGCATAGCGCACGAAGTTCTTAATGATATATTCTCAGGGGTAAAATGGGAATGGAAGGAGCGATTCAGAGGATAAAAAGTCATGGAAACACACGTGGCTGTGGCTATGGGATAGGTCAGCATGGTGCGCGATGACTGGCCAGGTCTATATGAAAAATTGATGGATGCTTTTTGATGTATTCTTTGATCTTGACACGGTAGGTGAGGAATTAAAGAATTACAATTTTGATCTTGATTCTTATTCCAGAGCTCCTTGTACCAAATTTCTGTTGAAAATATATTTTAATTGAAAAAAATATTAATTTCACTATTTTTTTATTATTTTAATATGCTTCGGAATCTCAAATATATTTTAATATGCTTTATTGAGGCCCGGCCGAACCAAACCACCATACAAGGCCGCTAAATCTTACCAGATTGGCACTGTTTATTCCTTTTCTATTCTTTTAATGAATCAAAGCTGACACTCTTTGCTAGGCATTGGATGCTCAGCTTGTTTTAAATTTTTAAAAAAAATTAAAAAAATTTATGTATATATTAATATTAAAAATAATATTTAAAAATATAAATATATTTATTATTTTAATATATTTTTAATTAAAAAATACTTTAAAAATAGCCATAATCACAATATTAAACGTAATCTTAAAATAACTATGTTTAGTTTTTCACGGTGTAAGAAAATATAAAAAAATTAAAATGAAAGATATAAATTCTACTATTTTAAAACTATTATAAAAAAGATCTATTTTTATATTTTTATGTATATTTTTATTTCTCTTTGGATATTTTAAAACTATTATAAAAAAATACCTGTTTTATTATTTATTGTTTAACCGTATTTTAAAAAAAAATTGAAATTATTTTTTAACTTCAAATTACTCTTTAGATATTTTTATATTAGAAAAAATGATTGTGTTAAAAATGTTGTTGAAACTGGCTTCGTATTGAAATTATTGAAACATTGCACAAAAATTGTAATCTACATGATAAAACTACTTAGTTTTTTTCATATATATTTTTCATTTTTTAATACTGCATAAAATAATAAACAATACAAAACACACTAAAAAAGCTGAGAAGCTCCGAAACGGAGATCAACGAGAGCCCGCCACTAAGATTATCATTACCAAGCATTCGGCGCGTTTCAAGGCCCAAGCACAGCCCTCCATCATGGCCCAAATCAGATTTTTTCTTTTTTCTTTTTTTTACAGTGGTTGTTTTTAAAATATTTTTTTTATTTTAAACTGTATTTAAATAATATATTTTTTATTTTTTAAAAATTTATTTTTAATATTAAAAAATAATTTACTTCGAGAAATTTCCCATGTCCATCATGCAAAAAAATCATTAGATAATAGTGGGCATTTTACTTCGAGAATAAAGAAGAAGAGGAAAAATCATTCCAGATTGCTCTCTGTAGTCTGTAGAGAATCCTTCCAATCGCAAGCAAGCACGCAGCTAAACATAAAATCAATTACCAGGAATTTCCATGTTGCTACACAAGTTCAAATAATAATAATAATAATAATAAAACTCAAATTAATCATATGGTAACACGCATCACCTCTTTAGAATATGTTTTATATTAAATAATAATGTTTAATTTAAAAAATATTAAATGGATATATGGATATGAAAGATGGACCCAATCGAAGCGTTGGACTGGATCTAAACATGCCGGGGGCTTGTAACTATGTTTTCATCGAGAGAGATCCCTTTTGCTTAGGGTCTTGTCTGTAAAAAGGGTTTGCAAATTTTTAAAAAATATATTTTTTTAATATTTATTCTCTACATCAATATATCATAACAATTTTAAAATATTAAATTTAAAAAAATATATATTTTTTAAATATTTATTCTCTACATCAATATATCAAAATAATTTTAAAATATTAAAAAAATACAAACTTTAATAATAATAATAATAAATAAAAAGAAAGAGATCACTCCCGAACAACACCAAAGTCGGTAGCTTTAGCTTTCAGGATTTGTGATGCTTTGGAAAGAGGATGCTTTTGACAACTTAGCGGTGAAGGATTCCTTCGGTATCTTCCACCTTCGGTAGAGAAATATATCGTTTCATGTAGCCATGGACGTCCGTGGTGATCTTGCCTGTGAATTTAATTTTCTTGAGCGTTCTAGTAACTTCAAAGTTCAAATGGTGGGCAATATATCCTTTCCTCTTTCATTTAAAACCTCCCAAGGGCTTAGATTAATGAATATAGAGGTATATTCCACTTTTAAAATTTTGTTGATTTAAATTTTAAAATCATAAAAAAAAATTAAATATACCAAACCAATATAAAAAAAAGTACATAATTAAATTTTCTTGAGGAGAAAAGAAATCTCAACGTGATTGATGTTGTTCAAGACCCCTGAAAATAAAGCTCACGAAGCTGGGGAAGAAATACAAACAAAAACACATGGGAAACCCTAAAAAAGGCGTTTCATGCGTGTCGATTCCCATGGTCGCTGGTCAGGTGAAGCCATGGTCTTGAAACATAGTCTCCCGTCCGCTAGGAAGGGGGGGTTCAGGTTGAGTGTCGGAAAATGTTTGTTTAAATTTTTTTTGATATTTTTTAATATTTTAATGTGTTAATATTAAAATATTTTTTTAAATTAATATCTAATTTCAGTTATGTTGGCGGTATTTATTTATGGTTATTATATAGTAATATTTGTATTATACCATAAGTTAATTGGTTAGATTATGAGATTTTTTTACTTTGAGGTTTGAATTTCAAATTCTTGGAAGGATATTATTAAGAGATTATCCCTCACAATTTACCCCATAGATTATTATACATTTCTTTAAGCCATGTGTTGTCCCATGAAGAAAAATACTGTATATACAGGTAGATCATCAGATGCAGGAAACTGATCCCAGCACGTGGCATTACCACCTGGTTCACTCGATGATTCAATTAAACAATCAATCTCCACCAGTCAGATAGATCTTTGCTCTTATAATGTATTTGCAATATCAATATTTTTCACACACAATTAATTCTTCAATCTCCAAGTTTTTGTTCATTTCGTGTAATATTAGTTGTATCACATCTTCAGCTTCTATTTTTCTACCTCATGCAATATTAGGTACATTATATTTTTATTTTTTATTATTTATTTAATGTTAATTTATAATTATAACATCATTAAATACATTTACTCCATATACACATATTATGCGAGCAAGGCTTCTAGTTTTTATATGAATTATTAAATTATGTAAAAAATTTAAACTTTATATATATATATAAAAGTTATTTTAAAAAAATTAAAATAATATTATTTTAATTTTTTTAAATAAAATTGGAACGAGTTAATTTAGTGATTATTGACTTAAACTTTGATCCAGGTGGACTCTAAATTAAATCCAGTAACCATATATCAAGCTATAAATGATAATTTTGAATATATTATTTATCATATATATATTTTGATGGTAGAATAGAGTGATAAATATCCTTTTGGACTAACTTTTCCAGAAAGATGTACAAGTTCATTGTAAAGAGAAATAAAACTGTTGTTGTATTATTTAAAATTGATTTTAAAAATATATTAAAATAATATTATTTTATTTTTTTAAAAAAATTAATTTAAATATTATCCCATCAAAACAATTAAAAATAAAAAAAAATTTACACACAAAAACAAATAAATTCTACATTTACCGCTAGAAACATTTGTCCGTTAATATAGGTTCTGTTTGTTTGATAAAAAATAATTTTTTTAAAAAGTAAATTATAAAAAAATAAATTATTTTTTGATATTCGACAATGTAATAAAAAATAAATTGAAAAATATTTTATAGTATTTGGTTATATCATAGAAAATAAGCTGGAAAATAACTTATTAATGTTTTATTTTTTTCATGTTTATTAAAATAAAAAAAATCCTATAAATTAAAAATTTAAATGAAAATGAAATTAAAAAAAATATAACTTCATAAATTATCTATAAAAAAAAAATAATCAAAATAATAGAATTCAAATAAAAAAAATAAAAAAAATAAAAGATGAAGAAATTAAAATAATAATAATTAACATTTCATAAATTATTTTAAATAAAATAAACAATAATTAAAAGAATGAAGGTTAAGTTTGATGGATAAAAAATTTCAATAAAAAATAATAAAAAAATAAATAACAATTATAAAAATAAGGATAAAAGTTAATATAAAAAATAAATGTCAAGAGATAAAATTAAAAATAAATATTCAAAACGATATAAAACAATATATATATATATATATATATAACAATCACAATTTTAAGGAATAAATTTGATATAATCAATAAAAAAAATGATATTTTAATTTTTTTTTATAATTTTTAAAAATTGTTTTTCATCTAATTTTTTAAAAAAACACTTTCATGAAAATCAAATTAAAATTTTCTTTAACTAAAAAATATTTTTTTAATAATAAATAAATTAAAAAAAATTAAAAGTAATTTTCTATAAACAAACACAGCCACAGTGAATATAGTGAATTCTGTGAAGAAAAATTTATTATAAATTAAAAGCAGGAGAGCACTTTCTCCGGCCTCCACCTAAAATTCTTCCAATCCCATTATCACAAGAATCATAGGAGAGCACCAACCACGCTGTGCCACCTGACAATGGGGGCCCATACAATACACATTCTATCAGGTACGGATGACGCAACCTCACCTGTCTTAACCACTAGTCAAACCTAGAACCCATTTTCACCGTCCCCTCCAATCTGGATCCAACGGCCACAAAACCACGAAGAGCTAAATGCTAATAGATCACGGGTAAAATGGAATCATCAATTTTGATCACATCAAATCCAATGCTTTCAATTGTTTGTTGAGTGCTACCCCTCCATCCACGCCACTGATTTGAGAGACTGGCCAACGGTATTAATTCTTATAAGATTGAGTATTTTGAAAAGATTAATTCTTATAAGATTGAGTATTTTGAACAAAAATAAAAAAATAAAAAATATTTTTTTCTAGAAAATAAAAACTAGAAGAGATCAAAATAAAAAAAGATAGCGTTCGAGAGAGATGAAAACATTAATCGATTTTCTTTGTAGGTATTTTTTTAAAGTATTTTTGTGTTTTTTTAAAATTATTTATTTCAATTAAATTTTATTAGAGTGTAGTGGCAGTTCTTTTCTTATTTTAACCTTGCTTTAATGACATAATAAAAAAGAAAGAAAAATCACTGCTCTTTCATAGTAAAAATATCTTTTATCTATCATTATTCACTAGCCTGCCATCTATTTTAACCAGCCTCTGCTAAAATGACAGTTTAAATTGAGAGTGAAAGTATTATATTATTTAATTACTGAGTTTATTTATAATACTTAGTCAATTTAAATTATTTTTTAATAAAAATAATATAATATAATTTTATCTTGTAATATTCAAGTTAATTTATTATAAAATACTAATTTAATAACCATATAAAGTTTGTTTGGTAGGATAATTGTGATTGTTTTTTAAATAATATTTTATATTAAAATATATATAAATAATATTTTTTTATTTTTAAAAAATAATTTTTAATAACAATATATTAAAATGATTTAAAAATATATTAATTTAAAATAAATAAAAAATAATTTTTTTTATATACAAAAATAAATATTCATGATATACATAGTATAGCAGTACTGTTATTATGCTTTGAAATTTTCATTCCAATGTCAATATGATCAACACATTTTGAGAAGATAGATTATTTTATATTCAAATTATTCGATTCAAACTCCGCAAAAGTTATTAAAATATTTTTTATTACCTACAAACTAATTATTTACGAATCAAATAGAAAAATAAAGGTGGTCAAAACCCGTGGATTCAGTATTAATATTATAGTATTAATACTATAGAGGTGTTTTTCTCCTACTTTTAAGTATTTTTTAAAAGTATTTTTGACTTAAAATAATATTAATTTATTTTTAAATTATTTTTAATAGTTTTAATAAACTGATGCTAACAAATTATTTCAATAAATGTTTTTAAAAAAACTACTTAAAAAAAAAAAACTCTGGACTAATTTCAAAAACCCTTTGAAAACAAGGTAAAAATAACACGAGGGAAGACGCGTGAAACAAGAGCGTAACTGCAGATATCCCGCCACGAACATTGCGTGAGCACAAAGAGTAAAAAATTGAATTTACCGTCGCCAATAAAAATTACCACGTACACACGTGTCAAGTTCACCACTCTATCTCTCTCTTTCTCCCCTAAAATGTGGACAGTTTCACCGTTACCTTTCACTCCCTCGATTTTTATATTTTTCCCCTTCTGTTCTTGTAAAAGTTCTCTCCCCTCTCTCCTGAGTGGCTCCGTCGACAGGTTCCCCCCCTCTCCCCCCCCTCTCTCTGGTCCTCTCTGGCTCGAATTCTTCACCAGAAAAAAAAAAAAAAAAACCCTTCAAAAGCACAAAAAAATTAGTCTATTTTTCTGTTTTTAATTTCGCATAAAAAAGAAAAGAAAAGTCCCGTTCTTTCTGTCTTCAATCGAGGATTCGATACCAAGGGACTGTCGATTGCGTTCTCGGAGAACCAATCAGGGTTTTGCTTCTTTAATTTCCTCTCGATTATCGCTCTTGTTCAGGTTATTTTCTCTTTAATTGCGTTTCTTGATTGATCTGTCATTTTGTTTTTAAATTCTATTTATTGTAAACCCTAATTGATATAAAAAAATTGATTGGTTGATTCTTTGTTCTGTATAGATAAAACAGCGTCGTTTTGCTGGTAGAAAATTTTCATTATAGGTTTCGTACGTGTAGCAAGAAACTCTGTGAAATTTTTGGTTGCGTCGTTTTAGTTTGCTATCCGGAATCGAGGGTTTTCTTGCTAGATCTCTTTTCTCAATCTTCTCCTTTCTAGCTTTGATTTTTTCTTTGGTCATGTTTTTTTAAATTTTTTGGCCTTTTGGGTTTCCTAAATATATATCTTGTAAAAATACACTGAAAAGAAGGGGAAAAAAAATTGGGTTTAGGTTAGCGTAGAATGGCGTTGAATTTTTCGCATCGACCTCTCTTTCCTCGTATTTCCGAGGATAATGTGGTTTCGCCGATGAGGATTTCTATACAGGAGAGAGTTGAGGATCGTTTTGATTATGGAAGGGACAGGAGTGGCTCACAGGAACTGGTGCATAAGGATATTATTGATCTTTTGCCATCGGATCCTTTTGACATGGATATAAGTAACACTTTTACTGCTATCACGGGGTGGCTTGAGGATTTGGAGGTGGATTATGGTGCTTGTGGTAGTGATCAGGTTTCCACGAGTGATGGGAATTATCAGTTGTTTGCTGGTTTGAATTATATTTGGAGTAATGCTATGAGGTTTCAAGCATTTCCAGGGAATTTGGGGTTTAGTTGTAAATCTAATTTAGTGGGGGGGTTTGGTGATGAGTGTCTAGAGGGGATAGAAGTGGGGAATGCATCTGTTCACGAGGCTTCGGACTCAGATTGTGACATGAAGGATGTTTTGAGTCTGGGGAATGAAATGGATGAGAATGGTGGGGTCGCGGATGAGAGCAGTGGAGAATTCCAAAAGGGTCATGTGGATTTTTCTGATGGAGCTCCTCATCCAGCATT
This sequence comes from Populus euphratica, assembly GCF_000495115.2. Taxonomy (NCBI): domain Eukaryota; kingdom Viridiplantae; phylum Streptophyta; class Magnoliopsida; order Malpighiales; family Salicaceae; genus Populus; species Populus euphratica. The sequence continues at coordinate 291,005 of NW_011499881.1, forward strand.
TGCTTTTGCTCTTGGTTATCTGGGAGTGCGGGATCTTCTTCTTGTTGAAACTGTTTGCAGATCCCTTCGTTATACTGTTCGAAGTGACCCGCTTTTATGGAGGAGCATCCACATAGATCAACCATTGAATGAGAAGATCACTGAAGATGTTCTTTTGCAGTTAACTGATAGGGCTCAAGGTAACTTGCAATGTCTGAGCCTAGTGAAGTGTCCTAGGTTTACTGATGATGGGTTGAAGCAGGTGCTCAAAAGTAATCCAAGGCTGACCAAGGTGAGTTCATGTTCATCTAACTTTGTTCTTGCATTGATTCCTCAATCCTTCTCATTGTTTGTTGGGACCTTGGAAAATGTGCTCATTTTCCCATTGTAATTCAATTAATTGCCTTATATTTATTTTCATTGTTTGACCCAAATAAGATCACGCTCTGCTCTGCTTTCTTTCTTTTTTGTTTTAAAATGTCTACTTGCATGGCTGAACACTTTTGGTTGGTGTACTGCCTTTGATTATTTGTTATTTACTGCCTTTGCTAATTATTCTCTCGACCTTGTTTCAAGAGAGTTCTGCGCTTTAATATAGACATGGAAGAAAATTATTCGTAGTGAATTCAGAAGCACAATCACAGCTAAAGGAAGAAAAATTTTTGGGCTTCAATTTTTCTTATGAGCTCTTGATATTTTTGTGCCAGTTTTCCCTGTTTTGTCTATTCTGCCTTTTTGATTGATAAGATGCTAATATTTCTTTCCATCTCTTTTTTATCCACAGTTGAGTGTGCCTGGATGTACAAGACTCAGCATTGAGGGCATTGTGACCAGCTTAAAGGCATTCAAGACTACAGGAGCTCAGGGAGTGAAGCATTTACGCATTGGCGGGGTCTATGGTGTGACACAGAAGCATTTTGAAGAGTTGACGCTCTTGTTGGGGCAAGATAGCCATGCCCAGCAGAATGTTCGTGAGCCACATTTTTATCACAGGGCAGATTTTTATCTGTCATGTGAGGATGATCGTGCAATTGATATTGAAATGTGCCCAAGATGCCAGAACCTGAGACTAGTTTATGATTGCCCCGCAGAGGGTTGCCGGGGAAACGAGCATCCCTCTCGGGCTTGCAGGGCTTGCACCCTTTGCATTGCACGGTGTGTCCAGTGTGGCCGTTGTATTAATGACAGTGAATACGAGGAAACTTTTTGTCTTGAGTTGCTTTGTTCAGATTGTTGGAAGCAGCCGCTGAAATGCCAAGAGAAGCAAGATATGAAGATTGGTCCGCTCAAGTTTCCTGAGCTACAAGAATCTTCCTGTAGCCTTCGTCTTCATGGCTAGAGACAGATATGCCTGCTCTTGTGTTCTGTTGACTATTCCAGAATTGATGATTGAGAATCTAAGAAGAAAAATTGATGCAGCCTTGTAGGATAAAGGTTCCTTTCTATCTTGTTTTTCCCTCCAAGTCCTGTGAGCCGCAATGGTGCAGCTGTTAGACTTCAAGTTGGGATGGGGGCATTTTCAGTAGTATACCTGATTTTTTTTCTTGTTGAAAGGAGAAGCAGCAACAACAACAAAAAAAAGTCACTACAGAAACAGAAAAGAGAACAGATAGCAATGGATTTTGAGTGGTTGATTAGTACTCCGTGCACTATCAGCTAAGCATCACTCTGTTGTCTCCAGTTTTTCTTTTATTATCACACGTAATCAATTCCAGGGAAGAGAGGATCGGTTTCACCTGTGGGTGACGTACGGAGCTGGCATATGTACCTGCATGGAAGTGGGTTGTGGTACATTGAGTACTGTCAGTGTCATATGTATTTGTTGACGATGATTGGAAATGGCATGTTGTACTTTGAGATTGGCCATTGTTCGGAATAAACTTGCATGATCTCTCTGTCGCCTGAATAGAGTGATTTGTTGTCCTGCCGTGTAGGATTTCATGTGATGCCGACCTCTGTCTAACCGTTATTGGTAAATGCTGTGTGCAGTATCAATCCAATCCTTGTTTTGTAGGCGTTTTCAGCTTGGAATGTGGTAGTATGAGATCTACTACTTTTAGTACTGATGGATTCCTAGTTTCTGTTGTGATCTTATTTGGCTTCTAGCTTGCTTCCTTGTCTGTAGAATAAACAATCTAAATCTGTTTTCCCCTATCATGGTGGTCATGTATGAACATTGATACTAGGGGGACTGTAAGATTTTATGTGGCTAACTAAGGGTGCCAAACTGTTACCTCGCCTTTTCAATTAAAAATAAAGGAGTCTGCGTTGAATATATGCTTATAGTGGTGCTTTTTAAATCGTGTGTTGAAAAGTTGCGAGATATTCTTTTTGGACATCCCTCATTATGGTTATAAATGTCTGGGGTAAAGGTCCGTACGTTAAAAACCTGCACCAGCAGCAATATACTTCTGTTGTCCGGCCTGCTCTTGTTTTGCCCTTTTATGCGATTTCTTCTTTCTTTTTTGGTTGCCTGCGATTAGCTATGATTGGTGGTCTAGAATTTGAACTTGAAGCCTCATCCCTCCAAGCAAGGTTACTATCGGGGTACAAGTCCAAGATTGCAGCGCGTAGCTAGCTTTTGGTGCTTGTAGTTGAATATTAGAATCAAAGTTCTTGTATTGCTCTGTCATAACTAACTAGTGAATGTGATAATCTCAAGGTGACGTGATAGTTAAGCTTAGTTTTCTGACAGATGAAAAGCAAGAGGTAAGAGGAAGCACCACATCACCTGATCACAGGGCAGGGTTTGGACATCAATTTACTGCCAAAGAGTATTAACACGGTAAAAATGCATGTTTTCGTTAGGCATTCAACCCATTAACGCAGTATATTTTTGTGGTTGCTGCACTGCTTGCGGATTGTTCAAATGATTTTTTTTTAAATCATTATAATAACTGGATAGCAGAAATAACGCCCATCTACTTTTAGACATAAATGGGTATATATATATATATATGTCATGAACACACCAAAGATCGAATCACGCAGGGAAAACCCGTCAACTCAAGATTCCTAGTCAATCACATAATCACATACTTACGTGCCTTGAAAAATACAAATGGTAGGATTCAAATAATAAATATTTTCTTCTTTTAGTTGACTTCTTACCACTTAACTATTATCAATTGTGCCACTTCCCCATGTCATTATAATCCTTACAACTGGAAATTAAACCATGGATGAGAAGAAGGAAGTTGAATGTCATTTGAAACATAGAGCTCAGCAGTTAGTGCTTCTCACTAAACATTGAGGGTGTCACAGAAAGAAGTTGGCAGCATGCAGTACACACTTGCAATAGAACCTGGAGCCAGCATTCCTAGCAATTTATCAGAAAACGAACAAAAGAAATTGCCTAACATTAAGAGTTATTGGAGATATCCTACCATAAATGAAGGTGTACCAGTCTGATTGAATGAAGGCAAAAAGGTTTAAAAGTTAGACACTTAACTGCATCTAATTTGAGTAGAGGAATTAGTGGGGTGCAAGTTACTTATCTTGGCTCAGACAGTTTTTGAAAGCTGGCTAAACCGCCATTTGCTTTTTTTAGCTCAACGCTGTTTAAATTTTGCCCACATCCATTATGATGGCCACCTTCTTGCACTTGACAAGGGTATCATGCTCAAAAAGTTGTCATTCAGGGGACAAGCTGCCCATGAATTTGACTGTCCATCTGTAGTGTAGAGATGAAGGCTATCTCACACCTGCATGGGACACCAAACATCCGCGCCAAACCTAGCAAATTGCCGCATTGTCTGTGACATCAAATCAAGGACTGCCCAACTTAATTATAAAATATATGGAATGATGTTGTTTATGTCTTAAGAATGGATTCTTATACAGTACTAACAGTGGCATGGGTGTTAGACATTTCATAGCCAATTCACAACCTTCTCTCAGAAGCTACTTCATCATGCTGCTCTTCCAGTTGTTCATCCACGTTTCTCTCGTTCATGGACTCTAAGTGCCGCAAATCCCTTGAACATCATGCATTGTCCATCTTATCAAAGGAGTTTGTTCCACCTGTGAGCAAAGTAAATTTAGGAATGGTGATGAAACTCTTGCAACAGTAACTGAAGAGTAGAAGAAAGGGACGGAAGGAAACTGTCATGTATCGAGAATCCATCACGCTTGTTGAGGGAGTGGGTAGTGAAAATTAAGAAGATTAATAGAGGGAAGGAGAGGAGAAGAATTACAGAAGAAAATAGCAACAAGGTTGGTCTCTCAGCATGGTCAAGCAGCTTATCTAGGAGTGATAAATTGCAGTATAGAATTTTGGACTCCATCACCTAAAAAATTAACATGACCTGCAATCTCCCTGCACAGGAATTTGGGCTCCCTAGCTAAGTTCAAGCTCTTGGTTTTTATATTTTAAAAGTAGTTTTAAAAAGTTTTTAAATTTTAAATTTATATTTTTTAGTGTTTTTAGATATTTTGATATGATGGTGTTAAAAATAATATTTAAAAATTAAAAAATATTAATTTAATATACTTTTAAATAAAAATTATTTCAAAAAATATATACTTGACCTCCTCTTCACTCCCATGCAACAAAGCTTTCCTAGCAGGAATCGCATTTTGGACCAAAAAATTCCTGTAAAATCTCACGTATTATCGCCCAATAACTTTCCCTGGGCTTAATAAAACAACTATAGAAGTGGCAACAGTATAAATGGGTTTGGGCGTGGCCCAAACACCCGGACATGCCTGAAAAACCTGCTCCTGGCTCGACAGTTGAAACGTTTAGCTATTTAAAAATATAGTAACAATTATATTTTTAAAATATTTTTATTTTAAAATATATTAAAATAATATATTTTAATTTTTAATTTTTTTTTTGATATTAATATATTAAAACTATTTAAAATATAAAAAATAATTTTAAAAAATTCAAATTTTTAAAAACTTTAATACAAACATAGCTTCAAACAAACCTAAAACTAGATCTAAATTACCATGAAAGTAGCTTTTTAAGATATATATATATATATATATATATATATATTCATATTTTTTTTAGTGAAAATAATGTTTTCATTAAAATAAATATATTGTTGAATTTAGACTACATGTGTAATTCATGACTAATTTTAAAATTGATTTTTTTAATAAATTTTATAAATTTATATTTTTTTTGATAATATTGGAAATTTTATTATCATAACTTTAATATATTTTTAATGCTTTATTATTTTTTTCCTCTCTCTAATCTCTTGTTTTTTTCTTAGCCCTGTCATCTTTTTTTTTTTCTGGACATTAAATTATTTTGATTTATTTCATGCCATTGGATTTATATAAAAAAAACATATTGACTCTTGCATGGGTGAGTTATTTAAGAGAGCAAAACACATGGATTGAAATTTGGTGGTTTTACACGTGTGCAACACTTCTCGTTGTCTATATACTTTCCCGTATCGATTACTATATTAATTTAGAAATTATTTATTCAGCTATATTAATTTAAAAAAATATATTAAAACTCGCTTTTACGCCACGCACGCTCTCAATCTCTGCTACCTTAAAACCTTTCGTTTTTTAAAAAATAAAAAATAAAAATAAAAATTCCTTGCTTAAACATCTTTTCTCACAGTCTTCCAGAAAGTGTAAAAATAAAATAAAATTCCATTATTAAATCCAAACCTCCCCCGGGACAGACAGGCAGAATGCCCTGTTCGTCTTCTTCTCTCCTTGCCACTCTCTTCCAATCCCCATTTCTCTCCTGTAAACAAAACCCTCCCTTTCCTTCCTAAACCTTCAAAAAATAAAATATAAATAAGAAGACTGGACATGTACTTGTCAGATAAGCCTCGCCCTCTCGATTTCTACAAAGAAGAAGTAGGACCATCGTCTTCTAGAGACAACATGATTATCGAAGTTGTCTCTTCCAACGGCGATTTGCCACCTCTTCATCTTCACCCCATCACCGCTGCTACCAACCCACACCAGATGATTCTCGGCGAAAGCAGCGGCGATGACAACCACGAAGTCAAAGCACCCAAGAAGCGAGCTGAGACTTGGGTTCAAGACGAAACCCGAAGTCTGATCGCGTTTCGCAGAGAAATGGATGGTCTCTTCAATACTTCCAAGTCAAATAAGCACCTGTGGGAGCAAATTTCTACTAAAATGAGGGAGAAAGGCTTCGATCGATCGCCGACTATGTGCACCGACAAGTGGAGGAACTTGTTGAAAGAGTTCAAGAAGGCGAAGCACCAAGATAGGGGAAGTGGGTCTGCTAAAATGTCGTATTACAAGGAGATTGATGAGATTTTGAGGGGAAGGAATAAGAATTCTCAGTATAAGTGCCCTACTCCGAAAGTTGATTCTTACATGCAATTTTCTGATAAAGGTATTTTTTGGCTTTGAGTTTCCAGTTTTTCCTAATTTTGGTTCCAATTGGAATTGGGCTGTTTAGTTTGGTGTTCGATTTCTTTTTCTATGCTGCAAACTGAGACAACAACTACTGGATAGTTTTGATTGTGTGGATTTCTGTTTTTGGGTGTTTGGTAATGAATTTCTTAAAATTGAGTGTTATCTAGTGTTGCTTTGAAATTTTTTTCTGGAGATTGATATTTATGGTTGGTTTCTGCTTTCTGGAAATTAGATTACCGTGTGATATGTTTGATGTGATACAGGACATAACTAGCGAAAATAGAGCAAAACGTTATTTAGGAATTAGCCCATGTCTTGGGGGCATGTTAAAATATTTTGTTTCATAGTTTTGAATTTCTAGACGATGGAATGTATTTAGGGTGTATGATTTGAGGAGAGCTAGGATAGGTGGCATTTGTTATGGCAGCTAGGTTGCTGGATATTGGCTAAAGGGTTATCAAAACATAGTTATGGGTTTATGATTGGCACGAGGAAAGACCAAGGTTTGGCTTATAATGTGAGGAACTAGAAAAATCAAGTTTTCATGAGTGAGATCAGTACTTAATGTAGGTGTTCTAGTGATTCCATGTTTGACTTGAAACTGAGGGTTGTGGAATCAGCATATACCATGTGAACCAGCTTTCTGTGACAATTATACAAGTCGTGTGGCTCTTGGGGTCCTGATAGAAAGTATAGCACTGTGTCCTTCTGCAAGCTTCCCAAATTTGGCTTATTGTGTTACTGAAACTCTGAGACTGGTGATGTAATGACCGGGGCTCGTGGGCCTGAGAGTAATATGAACATGTTGATTTTCATGGTTATGCGATTTTTTATTAGGTGTTTCTAACTCCTGTGCAACTTGCATGATTTCTCCCCATTGTAAACCAGATGCTGGATACTGCTCTAAGAAGTTTAGCAAATGATTGAAGAACATGCTTGTGTTTTTTTGTCATGCTTCCTAACTTTTGTACGCATATATTTGCCTGAGAGTTCATTTTTCCAGAATGCTTGTTTTGATGATCATTAGATTTTGACTGAAAACTTGTTATCTGGTAACCTTTTATGCTTTTATTTTGGATGACATCTGAACTACATAACTTCACACCAAAAATAGATTTCTGAGGATTCATATGCAGATGTTAGGAAGTCATGATTGTCATCCTTGATAAATTTCTTGATTTTATATTTTTGTTTGTTTGTTTTGAGGGGCAGTGGTGTGGGTGTTTAACTATTAGATTTTCTTCCTTTCTTCTATTTATTTATCTTAGGTGGGACCTGTGAGCAGAACTGTACGGTTTATCTTTTCATAACTGCACACCTACCTTTCCAGAGGCACCACTTTTTCAGTTATGGGAAATAGGGCAAAAATATTCCAGCATCTCTGTCCACTATATTTGCTAGTGTACTTTTATGTTTTCTAGCTTCCCTTGCTTCTGATAAATTTATTGCCATATGAAATTTCTTGTTCCAATGACCGTCAAGATACTTAATTTATAATTCACAACTTATACAGAACTTTTGGTTCTGTCATTATGATTGGGGATTCATCATACCATCTGTTTGGTTTATGCAGGCTTTGAAGATACAAGCATATCATTTGGACCAGTGGAAGGTAAATCACTGTTACTGATTTCTAATCATTGTAGTTAGTTCTGTGTGTGTTTGTTTGTTTGCTGCCTATTTATGTTTTTGTTGATGACACGGATTCACCGTTACTGATTTCTAATCATTGTAGTTAGTTCTGTGTGTGTTTGTTTGTTTGCTGCCTATTTATGTTTTTGTTGATGACACGGATTCACCGTTACTGATTTCTAATCATTGTAGTTAGTTCTGTGTGTGTTTGTTTGCTGCCTATACATGTTTTTTGTTGAAGACATGGATCTTTTTCGGTTACTGCTGTGTGTTCATGTGTGGGTGGGGTTAGTGAATGCATATCAAGTAGCTCTCATCTGAATCAACCTCAAGCAAATATGGAAGTGGTCTAGAAGGTCAACAAGTCAAGATGCTACCCTTTTGATCATGAAATTAATTTAGCATAGCTTCAAAGGTCGAATCTGTTCTTGCATAGAAAACTTCAAAGATCAAATCTGTTCTTGCATAGAAAGCCAATTGTCAAAACTATCCTTTGCAATGTGTGTGGCCATCCCAGAAGCAGCAAACTAGATCCTGGCTGTTCCTTGGCCAGGGAGATACAGTCTCTTTCTTTATGCCCCAAATTTAAATTATGAAAAAAAATATTTTTAGCTGTATATAGCTTTCAGCTTATTGGAAAGCCTCGACTGAACAGTGCAATTGTTTCCCAAAAAGGCTTTTCAAAGAAGCTGAAATGTAATTGTCTATCCTATTCTCTTATACAGCAATGAAGGTGAATGTCATCCTCTTGCTAGTAAAACAAATCATTGTTCTGCTTGTTCTGAATCAAAGCTTTGAGAAATGTATCCTGCATGGATTAGATATGCTTTTGATATTCTGCAGTAACCAACTACTGGATCTCAAATCTCAATATTCTCTTTCTATTAGGAATCAAGATCATTTTATATGTGATCCTGCTTTGCATCAACACAACACCACAAGAGCTTCTCAGAATTGGCATCAGGAAGTTGCCTTCTTATAGTAGTATATGCCACTAGAGTGTCACAAGGTTTCTTCAGATCCCTCCTGAATCACTTACCTCAAATATCAACATAGAACTGGGAACCTACAATACCAGAAATAAGTTCTTTCCCTGCTCTGTACCTCATAATTTTAGCCTTGAAGTTTTCACCTAGCCTGACAACAATCTTCAAGGGCTTTTATCCTCCAGAGACTTGCAGCTACAATTACTATTTTACTCACCCACACACCTATATGTTCCACTCATAAGTTTATCAATGGTAGTTCATTTCAAGAAAATTCTGTCAAAGATATTGTAGTGATGTGTAACTTTGATCATGCATTTTGAAGGATAAAAAAAAATTACAGTTTGCTAATATTATCATGACAAAATTGCAAGTGCAACATTGTTCTCATTTTGAAGAGGAAAGATAGGAAGCATAGTGATTATCAAAGTTCAAACATGAAAAATTGTGAATAAAGAGATCTTTTGAATAGTTCCAAAAAGGATAAATTAAAAAAATTTCTCCCACAGTGTGCTCAAACAAGTTACTGATTTTTGTCACAAAATAAGTTCAGATGTTTTCTTATGCGCTGTTTCAAGTTCAGTTGGCCACTTTACCATTTTACTTGTTATTGTTATCATTTTACTTTACTTTTCCTATTGATTTTCTCTCAAAATAGATATTCATTTTCCTCATTTAAGTTCTCTGCTACACAGCCAGTGCCAGGCCAACACTCAATTTGGAAAGACGTCTGGATCATGATGGACATCCCCTTGCCATCGCCGCGGCTGATGCAGTTGCAGCAAGTGGAGTTCCTCCTTGGAATTGGAGGGAGACCCCTGGGAATGGTAAAGTTTACTAAGATCAGAACCTATAAAACTTATTTCTGCTCAAAATGTAAAATTTCCTTAATGACTTGGCCGGATGAATTTTTTCTAAGCCCCTTGTGATCCTGAGCTACTTGCTCTCAATCATTTTGATGAGATGATGGAGATCTTATGTCAACTTTGATATTACCTCTCTAATATCAGGTGCTGAGAGTCAATCATTTGGTGGGAGGGTGATATCAGTCAAATCTGGGGACTACACAAGAAGGATTGGCATTGATGGCACCACAGATGCCATTAGGGAGGCGATCAAGTCTGCTTTCAGATTGAGAACTAAGCGAGCATTCTGGTTGGAGGATGAAGACCAGATAATTCGTGCTCTTGACAGGGAAATGCCTTTGGGGAATTACACTCTTCACCTTGATGAAGGTAATTTATGCATCTACTGTCATATTCTTATAAAATCTTTCATCTTTGTTTTTAACTGTCAGACTAAGGATTGTTAAACCTGTATGATACGATTAGTAGTTTTCTAGATTTTGAAATTCTGTAGCTACTTAGTGTAGTAGTTACCTTGAATAATCTTGTTTTTTGAAGACTTTTGTTAATTGTGCAGGGTGTGTAAAGCAAAAAATGATCTAATATCAGTCCAATTATTGTTTCTTTACTAGGACAGTAATTGTTTGCTTTCACATTGCGAAGGTTATTTAGAGCATTTATATTACAGGCATAGCAGCCATCGAAAGGAAAAAGCAATTGTAGCATTATTAGGCCAAGTCCCTTCACTGTTTCGACCCAATTCTTGGACATTCAGAATAAAAATTGCAGAATTATTATTAAACACTAATGTATATCATCTATTCAGGGCTAGCTATCAAAGTTTGTCTGTATGATCAGTCAGACCACATGCCAGTGCACACTGAAGAGAAAATCTTCTATACTGAAGATGACTACCGTGATTTTCTTTCTCGCCGGGGCTGGACTTGTCTGAGAGAGTTTGATGGCTATAGAAACATTGATAGTATGGATGATCTTCAGCATGATGCTATATACCGGGGCGTGAGTTGAAGCATCTCATACCTGCTACTTCTCTGTAATTGCTCACATTGCCACCATAAAGTCGCAGTTATGCCATAGCCGGGGAACTGTATTACACAATTGTACAGCATGCTGTAATTTTGTTGAATGGTAGGAGACTAGATCAAGTTCCTCTTAATCCATGGACATCCAGTGTTTGTAAATATGTATTTTCATTGACAAAAAATTATCATTTATTTCACTGACATCAGATTTTACCGTCTTTTTTAATCGTCGCCCTCTACTTTATTAAGCGCTCACTTTTTGTTTCTGTTCTTCACCCCCCCCAGGTGGGAACTTACCTGATTTCAACCTTTTGACTGTTGAAAAATGTGAGTGTTCAGAAGTCAAAATGATCAACTATCCAGGTGAGTAGGGTAGAATCAGTTCGGTTAAAGATACTTGCGATGCAAAGCGAATCAGTTCCCAGCTCGATTGCTGGTGATATTGTGTTCTTTTCAGTGATTTCCAGTTTCCCTGGAAAATCGAAGGATTACAAGATCCTGTTTCTGGGGTACGTTACCTTCCACCCCTGGCGATAAGAAGAATAGATAATACGGGAAAGGAAAAGGAAACTAAAGTTCCTTAAGTGTGATTTCAGATTCGAAAAAAGGATAAAGCGAGAAAGATAGTTGCAATGCCAAGCAAATCAATTGCCCGATCGCTGTTGATACAGTCCTTTTCAGTAAATTCCAGTTTCCCTGGAAAAATCAGAGGATTCCAAGATACTGTTTCTGGGGTGCATTTTCTGCCACCCCTGGCGATAAGAAGAATAGATCTTGCTTGAAAGGAAAAGGAAATCAAAAGATCACAGATAAAGTTCATTGTGGATTCAGATTCGAAAAATAGATAATGCGAGAAAGGAAATGTACAAAAGATCATAGCTAGGTTCCTTCGTTGTGGATTCAGATTCGAAAAATAGAACGCGAGAAAGGAAATGTACAAAAAGATCATAGCTCTCCTTCATTGTGGATTCAGATTCGATGTACTTGCATTCACATTACAAGTAAAACAGGGAAGCAAGGCCTAGATTTGCTTCATTTCAACTTCGACAAAAACATACATGATCGATTACAATCGGTACATAATTTTCTAGCAATGTTTTTATGCCGATCTAAGAACATGTGAATAAAAGATTCACAGTGACAGACACCAGAGCAGAAATCCAAAAACAGTTCACAAAAGACAGGGCCAGCTCTATTGTTCATCCCATTCATCATTCTTGTACGAAACCAGAGTGTCAACCTTATGTATCTGCATAATCCAACAACCAAGTCAGCTTGTAGTTTACCATATATTCTGTCATTATCCATCAGAAAGAAAATCATAATAAAGAGTAACTTGATTTCCAAACTCACCTTGGTGTCAAATGAATGCAATTTCACCATTTGTGGATTGGCAATAAGTTTGGGGTCACTCTCAATCCAGGTGAATGGGACTGCAACATCTTTATCAGTGTATGCTAACACATCAAAAACACCTAAAGCAAGAAAGAGACAAATTTCGATAATTGTAACCGAGAAATCATCAAAACATAACAAAATTCATTGATCAGGAATCAGCAAATGATTCTTACAAGATTCATCAAGGCATGGCAAGTAAGTAATGCTTGATGCAATCTGACGCATGATTGCCTGGATCTCTCTCATAATTTCTTTGTCACTCTTTTCCCTTGACACTCTGAAATCATAATCATGCGACAAATCAACCCAAGACTTCAGAAGATATTATTTTATATCATAAGGAAAAAGGAGTTTGGACTCTAGACAAAGTAATTACCCTTGCTCAACAACCTCACTATCAGTCTCGATACTGAAATTCCACCTCTCCAGGACCTCATTGGTGGCCTTGCTCATGATCACCAGAACAACCCTCTGTAATTTTCCAGCTTCCAGCCATTCTTTACAGAATTCAAAACCAACCATTTCAGTGATCAACAAAAACGCATACAAAGGCATCAATTTTGGGAAAAGAGCACCAAACTTGTACACGAAAAATTCATTTAGAATCAAACCATCAATTACCTGATAACTGAGCATTCAAGTTAGAAATAAAGGATCTAACACCTTCATCTTGAGTAAGCAGCATTGGGAGCCCATATTTCTTCACTTTCACAAAACTTTCTTCTGGATAAACCCCTCGATTGTAAAGTATACTAAATCAACAATCAGCCAATCAATATTAATTGCAAAACAAATAACAAAAACAAACAAGAAAACATAAATTAAATTCTGTAAACTTTACCTGTTTGCTGCATAACCTGAAAAGGGCATCAAGGATTAAAAACAAAATATCATCCAAAGCTCTTGATAAAGATTCAATGAATAAATTAACAAATTGAATTCAAGAAAGGGATCAAATGGAGACTATCACATACCAAAGAACTCACTAACAATCGCTGCAGAGCCACGGAGAGTGATTATGTCTTTTGCAACCGTTCTTGATGCCATGATTCTCTTTGAAATCAAAATACAAAGAAAGATGGGTTTTTGTTTATTTGAGAATTGATCGCAAGAAATCAGGGTTTGGTGAGCGGGTAATAGATTAGCGATGAAATGTAATGTAAAGACGTTAGGGCAAGTAACGGCTAGTTTTCCTCTGGGTCTCGAGGCTGACAACAACGGTACCATTTTAAAGTGCGCCTTTAACGGTAGCAAAATGGGTTTGGTTTTTTCTTGATATTATTTTTCTTTCAAATGTTGCGACAGTGCGCTCGTAGGGATTGTCTCGGACGCCATGTCGCTTGGTGAAGCGGCTACAGGGTACAAAGACACGATCTGGGAACCCGTTTGAAACAGTATTTTTTTAAATAATCTTTTTATTTAGATTTTTTATTTTTAAATTAAAAATTATTTTATATAAAAAAAATATCTTTTTAATATCTTTTCAATAAAAACAGTTTTAAAAAAATCGTTACTATACTCCCACCTACAATGTCTGGCATAGCAATTGGAAAGTATTTTTGAAATTTTTTATTTTTTATTTTAAATTAATATATTTTTTATATTTTTATATTATTTTGATGTCTAAAATAATTTTTTTAAAATATTATTTAAAAATATTTTGAAATAAAAAATACTTTAGAAAACAATAATTACAACATTTTCAAACACTAATATTGTTTGAAATTATTGTATATGATATTTTTTAAAATAACTTTTCATTTAAAAATTTATTAAAATAATTTGTTTTTAATTTTTAACATCCATGTATTAAAAATGTAAAAAAACATTAAAAAAATCATTAATTTAATATTTTTTAAATTAAAAATACTTTTAAAAATACAATTAAAAACATAAATAAAAATTATATCAAACAACCTAAAAGGTCGAGGCTCGAGAGTTCGGCAAAAGTTATTAAGTGTTTGTTTTTGAATTGAAAACCTTTTATAAATTATCTTTTATTTTAAAATTTTAGGTGTTTTTAGATAATTTTTATATAATAATATAAAATTAAAATTAAAAAATATCATTGCGTTGCATTTTAATTGAAAAATATTTTTTTTAAAATAATTTATATTAAATACACACATAGATAGCAATCAACCAAAGCTCTCTCTAAAGAATTAGGCTAGAATTCGTGTTTATATATTACTGGATTATATAAAATGAAACTCAAGGTTCTATTTCACTCTCCAACCTTATTAGTGAATTATATTAATTTTTTTGATAAATTTGTAATTTATAATTTTTTTATTATAATTAAAAAATTTAACATTTAAAAAATATTTTTAATTGGACATGACATATTAATTAATTATATTAAACTGTGACTGTCAAGACCTGAATCCTGGGTCCGTGACTAGCAAAGCAGGAGCGGTGTCAGAAGAACATCCCACTTACGTTAAGCCTCAAAATGAATATATCAAAAAAACAGGTTATTCAAAAATACGCAGTATTTTTTAATTTTTAGAAATATTATGTTATTCAAAACTGATGAACCTAAAAAATAATTCAAAATTCTTCATCAGTAATTAAAACAAAAACAATAATTCATAATACGCACTACATTATCAAAATCCAAACTTAATTAAAACAGAGTAATAGTGGAGCGTCTAAGATATCGAATTAAAACAGCCTTGAACAATAAGTAAGGCATACTGACCCAAAGCTGAAGAAGCAGGAACACTCAATAAAGTCCAACTGCTATCAGAAACTAAGAACCTGAAATAATATTAAGAATGAGGGGTGAGTTCAACCAACTCAGTGAGGGAATAATATTTAATATACATTTTAGATATTTTTCATATTAATAGTTTATCAGGTGATTTATCTTGATATACATATACATATACATACTAAACATATTATCATAATGTAGTAGAATGATATACATATACATATATATATATACTGAGCATATTATCATAATGTAGTGGAATAATATACATATACATATACATACTAAACATATTATCATAATGTAGTAGAATGATATACATATACATATATATATATACTGAGCATATTATCATAATGTAGTGGAATACATGTCAGAGATCAGATAACACCCGAAGGTGACCAGATGACACCCGAAGGCGATCACTATGGGATAATCAGTCGCCACAGGCTGATGCCTCTCTCACCAGCTAGGTATACAGAATATTATGTGCACATAGGCTAACTACTCTTCGTTAGCATGGAGTTACTGAAAAGTCCTATATTAAGACATAATAGATATTTACAAAATCATCAAAGAAACGTATATCATATCAAATAGAATTTAGCTCGGCAGAATGCGAGCGCAAATTCAAGAATAGATGAATACTCAGAAAATAATACAAAATATATAAATATTTAAGAGATTAACTAATCGTACTCATCATATAATCAACATACATATTTATTTATATTATATGCATATTAAAGATTATCCCACTTACTCGTAAAATATAGAACTAAAAGGAACGTCAGACGAAAGACCCGAAAATCCTATTGAGGATCGTTAGGAGAACCTACAA